>NC_056737.1:1688376070-1688438570 GCF_019279795.1 Protopterus annectens
GTAAGCTAACAGTTGCTGTAGTAACACCCGCCTGTGTGCTGTAACATATATTTACTGAAATAGCACAAGTAATTGAATTAGGGCATCTGCTATGGGGAATTACATGTGTATTTGCAAATATATCAGGCACTACAGGGATGTAGCAGCAGTGACAAACATACACCAGTGTGAAAGTGCATATCCATAACCAAAATCACCACAGTCACAGTCACATACCATTAAGTCAAGTGAACAGTAGAGTATATGGACTGTGTGAATAAATACATCATTGTTTGCCACCCACACACTAACCCTATATATAGTGTCCCAAGTGTCAGTGTAGTCTGAATCCTGATCTTGGTACAGGATATGTCTCAGTCTTCCCCTATAAACACATACAGCCAATAGATCAGTGAAAACTGGAGCAGCATGCATAGTCAGATAAGGAAGGAGCCACAACACTTACATCCAACCCCCTCAAAAAACAGCCCAAATAACATGTACACATGATATGTGTACACAATCATGACAGTCTGCTAACAATGGCCAGACATACACAGGCATCACACATGTACAGTTCACCTCAGAATGCACAGGATCAGGACTCATATCTAAGGTCACTTCCCAGACATGTCTTTAGGTGTACTACATCGCTGGGATGGTAGCAGGAATGAAGATAAGAAATAATGGTAATAAATACGTCTGTGCCTGATTGACTTCTGGACAAAGCCTGACATAATTTGGAGACAGTCACAAACACAGGAGTAGATTGGACATACTGCTGTCATACACTGCAACAGTTGCAAATGTCTCTTGGTTTGTTGTAACAGCCTTTATGAGGAATATGACATTGGCAATTCCAATAGATGTGATTATTTACTGACTGTATTCCCCAGAGTCCATGACTGATTTACCAAGGACACCAACAGTCTGGAGAACAGGCAAAACATAACAGGCAGATGTGGCCAGTCTGTGGGCAGCGTGCCAGTGGAGAGGTATGTCAGAGACATATCACTGTGAGTCATGATTAAACTCAGAAAATGCATGTCCACACAAACCCTATTAATCTATCAATCTGCCATGTGTATAACTGCACTGATGACATAGAATCTGTTCTCAAATTTAGGGATATGTCCCCCATGTTGTTTGGCTGTCTCCACATGTCCTGTCCTGTGACATATTGCCACCTACAGTATGTGAATCTGTAGGCCACCACCTCTGTAATGTCCCTCACACAGGCAAGGAAAAAGGACAAGGCCCACATTAAGGAATGTTCCATATGTCGGAACTAGCAGCAGTGTCCAGGCCCACAGCACAATACAATTCGGGCACCTACACAGTGGTATGTCCGTAGCAATACCTGACATTTGCACATCTGTACAGAGGGCAGACAGAAAGTAGATAGGCAACAGGTTATGCATTAAAATGAATGTTTTGAAAGATAGATGCCTGAAACTAAAAGGTATTCCATTACTACATAACAGCAGTTCTCAATGACATGTCCAAAATACATAGCAGTTTACAGTTAATATCAACATATCAGATCAATATCCAATAGGAGATACATATAAACATACAGCTCAAACACCAAGAACAAGATAATCAGTACTCAGAGTCCACCCTAGCATGCAGGGGTGTATGGTAACAGTACTACAATCTGCAATCTACTCTTACTTGGAAAAGCACTGTTAAAAGCACTAACATAATTATACAATATGTGTTAAACTATATTTGTCAACTAGTGCACTGTAACTGGTGTAACATGCAAGTGTGACTGCATATAACCTGGGATACAACCCATGCATGAAACAAATACACAGAAAAGATTGTGGTACTACCCATGTATACTCAGGTGTCCCATACAGTATACTCACACCCCTTGCTACTGTAATGACAGCACATGGAAGCATGTTATGTACAGGGAATTCAACACACTTATCAAAGATGTCATTACTCTGCTATTTTACCAGACTGGAATGTGATCACTGGTTACCAGATCAGAGCTATGCTTAGCAGGTTAAAGATATGCTTAAATGTAAAAGCTAAGCAAATTTGCGCACTGGTAAGCAAAGCCTACACAATGCAAGCCCATATTCATTAAACCGTATATTAGCACCTAGTACCATCATGCAAACCTGCCCAAACATGCTTAAAGCTGCTCAAAACTGAGAGAGAGATATATGGGGAGATACATATATGTGTGCAACAATTTATAGATATATTACCAATAAATACTGAGGTGTGTGTGTGTGTGTGTGTGTGTGTGTGTGTGTGTGTGTGTGTGTGTGTGTGTGTGTATGTATATATATATATATATATATATATATATATATATATATATATATATATATATATATCAAAAACTCCAAGGAAAGGGTGCCACAGAACCAGGAACCAATAAAACCACAACAGGCACCTAAAGAGGCAGAAGGTAATAATAAAACATGAGCCTGTAGGTGTAAGCAGCAGCAGGTTTAATCACATAAACACCACACAATACAAGGCGTTTTCGTCCACCAGACTTCCCCAGATGTAAAATGAAAGAATGAAGCTGTGCCTGCTTATATACCCCTCCCAATCTAATTAGTAGTTAAAACAATTGTTTAATTGACACCAATTAAATCCTGTAACTAAAATATTTGTGACAACCTACCAACTTGCCACAAATACAGATGAAAGTAGATAAAAACATGCACTTTTAAAAGAACTTTAAAATAAATATATAAATACTAAAACCATCACAATGTGTTGGACAGATAAATAAACTTGAATCAAAAACCAACAAAAGGAACTTGCAAAACAATATATATACTTATTTTATAGTTTTGCAGCTCTCATTTTTAAAATGGGGGCAATGGATATGTATTCATTCAGCCCTGGGAATCTATTGGCTTCCAATAACAACTGCCAAAATATTTCTCTCACCTCTATCCTATTTTCCCACGGGCCCCCCCTCACATCACATTGCACCTTCTCTACAACAAAGAAGCCCCATTTTGCTTGGGGACATGTCAGTGTATGCTTAATCAAGGCATTTTTATCTACTTTCATCTGTATTTGTGGCAAGTTGGTAGGTTGTCACGAATATTTTAGTTACAGGATTTAATTGGTGTCAATTAAACAATTGTTTTAACTACTAATTAGATTGGGAGGGGTATATAAGCAGGCACAGCCTTCATTCTTTCATTTTACATCTGAGGAAGTCTGGTGGACGAAAACGCTTTGTATTGTGTGGCGTTTATGTGATTAAACCTGCTGCCTACACCTACAGGCTTGTGTTTTATTATTACCTTCTGCCTCTTTGGGTGCCTGTTGTGGTTTGATATATATATATATATATATATATATATATATACATACAAATATATACATATACTTATCTATCTATATATATATATATATATGTATATATATATATATATATATATATATATATATATATATATATATATATATATATATATATATATATATATATATATATATATATATATATATATATATATATATGTATATATATGTGTGTGTATATATATATATATATATATATATATATATATATATATATATATATATATATATATATGGGTCTAATTCATTCGACTGAAAATAAACTTCACTGAAAATGAAATCAGTGGGATCACTTCGCTGAAAACTCATCTGACTGAAACTCATTTCGTTGAAAGTTATATATGACCTTTTCCCCACTGTAGTGTGATTCTGGAGTTAGTACATATATATTAAGGGGGGTGTGGGGGGCACAGCCCCCACATTGAGGGGTGTGGGGGTGTAGCCCCCCGCATATTATAAACATTTTAAATTATACACATTTATACTTAAAAGTGCAATGAATAACTGATTCCAAAAGAGAATATATAACCAACATATGTGGAAGGCTTCACCCCCCCCCATTGTGGGGGGATGTGCCCCCCTTAATAGATATATATATATATATATATATATATATATATATATATATATATATATATATATATATATATATCCAGGATTGCACTTCAGTGGGGAAAAGGCCATATATAACTTTCAACTAAATGAGTTTCAGTCAAATGAGTTTTCAGTGAAGTGGACTTTCAGTGAAGTGGTCCTAGTAATTTCATTTTCAGTGAAGTATATTTTCAGTCAAATGAAGTAGACCCATATATATATATATATATATATATATATATATATATATATATATATATATATATATATATATATACATATATATACATACATGTCCCAAAATACCCATACAAACATATGCTGCTTATAGACCACCCACAACTGGGGCAGCATGCACAGTCAGATATAAAATCAACCATGACACTCACATCTTGCCCCCCCCACTGTCCAAATAAATAAGGAATACTACACTGCTACAAAATCATAATAAGCCATACACAATGGCCAGACATACGACAACCTCTTAGCAAAACAAATAAAATGTCTGAACATAGAAAAGTAAACTACAACCAGCCAGTAATTTACACATGTTTATTATACTCTGATGTCTTGGCTAAAGCCTTCAAGGAGTAAAACATTACCAGAAATACATGCCTTAATCACAAGAAGCAATTAACACCTTATTATGTAATTAAATACACAGCCTCCAACTACATTCCTCATTTAACCCCTACAGGATAAAGTATCACAGTCAATATTAATGCATTGAGTCTGTACATAACATTTGTCATTTTATGAATGTTTCATCAAATTGAGGAACAGACTTTTTCAAAAACAGTACAGTGGAGCCCATTACTGTCCCCATGGTGAAATGTATTCAAATGTATGGCTATGGAACTGTCATATTTCCTATCAGTAATATGTCTCATGTTCTAACAGCCTAGTTTTAAAACATGTGTTACTGTCCCCCACATAAAATATGTTACAAGCCATCCAAGAGCATTCTCTATACACCAACCTCTTGAATGTACAGACTTCAACATGTTTTCCAGCCTTTCTCCCTAGCAGGAATTACAGCACTAAATAATGATATACTATTATACCTATATACCTCCTACTGTATGACATCTGGACAAAGCCTGACATAATTGGTGGACAGAGGCCTAAATACATGGCCATACTTGAAATATTGCTGTTATACATTGCAAAAGTTGATGGTGTTACAGAGTTTGTTGAAACATATCTTTTCTGAGGGATATAAAGTCAGAGAAACAAATGGATGTTACCATTTACATAATGCAATCACCAGAGTATGCTACTGATTTGCCAGGGACAATACCTGTCTGGGGAATAGTCCCTACATAACAGGCTAACCTGTGGCCATTATGTGGATGGCCCTACAGTTGAGAGCTATGCAGAGACCGAACTTTGCCAGACTGAAACCGATGCAGAAGTAGCTGTGGCATGTGCAGACAAACCCTGTTAAACTAACAGTATTCCAAACATAAAACAGCAATACTCCCATTCTGCCCCTAAGTCTTGAACCTTCTACACCATTTAGTTGGCTTGTCTCCACAAGTCTTGTTGTAAGAGGTAGTAGCTCACACAACTCCAGGATGTCTTCCTCACAAGTAATGGAAAGGGCCAATGCCCACATGGAGTACTCAGTTATAGGAGTGTATTGCCATGGCATTGGCTATTGGGTGAACTACGCAGCTGCTCTGCATGTAATTAGCAAGTGGGGAACCTCAAAAGGTGCACAGGCCATCACCTGGTCATGAGCATCACCTTCAAAAGCCATGCTGCCACCTATTCAAACCAGCTATATCCCTGTAGTGCACAGAGAGAGAGAGAGAGAGAGAGAGAGAGAGAAGAAAATACAACATAAACTGAAAAAGAGAAGAAAGAAAAAAAGATAAGTGGAACATGTAAGCATGTAATTGAATGTAGTACTTGGTCTGTAATAATGGGAAATATGATTTGGAGGAATATATGTCCCAACAAGACTTGCTGTACTAATGTCCTGCTGAACAGCTGCTATGGCCATAGCATCTGGCCTTCTCTGCAGTGGGAGAGATCACAGACATACCGCTCAACTGTACAGATCTTCACAGAATGTCTACATTTTATCATCATATTTTTTTGTCTGTTCCTCCTGAAATCCATACTTTCCTGGCAAATAGCTGAGGATTGAAGTAATCAAGTAATGATTTTAAGACTCCACATCCTTATGAATATTCACCATAATGCAAAATGTATCATTCTATATACTTCCTGAGTTTGTAACAGGAATATTTAAAATCTGTCCCGATTTATCCCCCCATCATTTTAGCCTTTGTCCAGATGTGACGCTCTGAGAGGTTGTGAGGTAGGATCACAGCTGAGGAGCCTGACTCACCCTGGGAAAGGACAGCTCATATATGACAACCGCAGGGGTGTCTGTCAAACAGTTGTGACTGTGCCACTGCTAGACTAGTTAATAGGATGTTTTCCATATCCATGTTACCTGTGATTATGAGTATGACACGTTTGCCTTGTAAAGCTGAGAGACCTATAGAGGGCATGTGCATAGTAAAGTACTGTTGCAGACATGTGTTGAACTGCATGTGATATATTGTATTAATAGCTTTCAACTTTACAGTGTTCTGATGGACAATACGCACATTTGTGACTGATATCTGTACTCACATGCACATATACCATTGTTATGTCAGCCAAATCATTGGCAGGTCTATGAGCAATGACAGTATAACATAATAGCCTACTTATGACTGTTGGACATCTTCCAGGTTATCACAGTGACGTCAAACCCTACTGTGCAATCAATGTACTAATGTGTGGTGCAGCTATATTAATACAGTATCAATACTGATGTCCCTTTTGACACCCATTTATGTGTGCCATTGTCCAGACAAATTGCTGTAACAGGTTGAGAAGTATGATTGAGCAGCAAGACTGTAAATACAGTGTTCCATACTAACATAGAACAGAAATGTATACCAGGTATCTCCTGAGCACATGTATGTATGCATATGTTCAGCTGGAAGGCACAAAATAATCACATGGGTTTCAAGCAGTCAGATACATAGGTTGTGCATGTTGCACATGTGTGCAATATCAGTGTCATTGCATGCAACAGACATAAATGTGTACAGCTACTGGTTGTTGCATTGCCCTGACACTGATATGGACACTACCGTAAGCATGATTATCAGGTATTAATCAGAGAAGTGTCCACCTGTGTTATGACCCTCTGTCCATGCCTACAACTACCAGCTATATCAACACCTATATACAGTGGGTATCACAAGTGTACACACCCCTGTTGGAATGTCAGGTTTGTGTGCTGTATGACAATCAGACCACAGAAGATCATTTCATAATGTTTCTCATGTTGAATGTGACCCTTAACCTGTACAATTCCATTGAAATACAATCAAAGGTGTTTCTAGGAAGGTGAGCAACTATTGCCAAGTGAATATGTGCCTTGATGTTAGAGTCCAGAACAAAACAGATGAATGCTATAACCATCTCAAGAGGTGCATACACAACATATCAGTTTAAAGATGTGCACACTCATTCAGCTGACTTATTGTATTGAGTATTATTTCCATATGTTTTCACAGACATGATTGTTATGTTTTCAATTGAACTGTACAGGCTATAGGTCACACTACAGGTGGGAATTGTTATGAAATGAGTTATTGTGGTGTCATGTTCCAATTGCACAAATACTAGGCTGTGTATCAGGGCTGTGTACCCTTTATATCCACTTTAGCTATATGGACATAGCAGTACCTGACCTGTATATCCAGCCTCCACCAAGGTAGAGTAGTCCACTTTGGTTGACAGCAGCAATACACAAACCACATAATAGGTTGCTACATTGACTGTACAGGGACACATAGGTTCAGGCAACAACTTGGGAGCAAGTCCACCTATTATCTGAGCAAGCATGTAAGTTCACAGGTGACTTCCTGTAAGGCTGACTATGACTATAAATCAGACATATCCACACCATCAAGGACAACTGCAACAGTGTCTCTACATATGTTGTAAGTTTCAGAGGAAACAACACCGTTGACCCTGTACTGGGGTAAAGAACACCTCATACACACATGCCGTGGATATAGGCAACCTGCATCATACAGGTAGTTGGGAACATTGTCACACTGTCCACCCCAGTTGTACAGGGGGATATGCACATCAACCACACTCCTCCCCTCAGCAATGGTGAGCATGTACATATTGCCTACTAATGGCAATAACAGCATATCTCCATGGGGCATAATAACATCACTGTCTGCCTCCTACATGAGCTCAGGCATGTGCTCACAGATCTGTCACACACCACAGTCAAACACAGACCTGCCACCATCCATACACCATCCACATGGAAGATGCCCACTGTCAACCCTCTACACAGAAATGAATGGAGAATAGAGGATTATGCAATCAAGTGTCCAACATTGGGAGGAATAAGATAGCTCAGGGACTGGAGTGTAATGCAACTGCTATAGCCATGATAACTTGGAGGTTTATGGTGTAGTGTTTGCAAGTAATATGCCCTGTTGATGTGCATTTTGACAACCGTATGAGATTCTGTGACCTTTTTCCTGTTTATGTCGTCCAGGTAACATGCAGAGTGCTCACCTACCAGTATTCGCTGTTTGGGAAACTGACATCATCACCCAATATGTGATTGGACATTATGCCCTGTTATTTGGACGGAGAGTATAAGATGTGCGGGAGAGTACTGCCCTGTGGAACAGTGTGGTCCACAGGGTAAATGATGTCGGCCTCCACAACAGAACTTATGAGCATGTGCAGCATCAGGCCACCAACCTCATCCACCATGCCTGTCAATGGGCTGCTGCTGTAGTGAGGGACCGGCTAGCCACAGTTGGGGGCTCAGCCATGCAGCCCCCACTGACACCCACCTAGGAGCTCCTCACCAAACTCAGGGCACATGCCCAATGCACAAGCCATAAATCTGGGGGAAGCATTGTGGAGGTGGGTTGCACACACTGGACAAGGAGCATGCAGGTAAGGGCCCAGTGGGGATTAGTACACTAATGTATCAGACATACATGTATCTGTATTGTATCTAAATCCATGTGTCAGGTCCTATTGCAGTTGTGGATGGGGTTTTCTAATGCACAGAGGTGCACATCTGTGGTGAGGAGAGGACATTGTATATTATTGTGGTTAGTACTGTAGATGTGCAGACATGCTGCATCCATCCTGTACCACAGCCACATGTGATTCTGCAGACAATAACTCCCCCTCACAGCTACCTAGGACCCTCTGGTCTGCATATGGGACAGCAGTCTGAAGCTGGTGAGTATGACATTGTTTGGCTGTTGCCTGGCAATACCCCAGGCAAGTGAAGCACGTGCAATTTACCATGCACACAACCATCGGTAATAGCTGTATTGCTTTATGTAATAGCTATATTGCTTTTTTTTGCATGTTCACCTGTGCTGAGGTTAACTGTATTGCATCACAGTGGTCACCACTGGGGCCTATCTGATATAAATTTAATATTCCTGTAGCATACCTCACAACTTGTCAGTGCCAAGGTGTCTGGTCAGAGGCCAGCAAAATGGGCTGGACAAACAACCTAAGGTAGGGACATATGTGACACATTAGTGGTATACAGTGGATATAAATTGTGTACACACCCCACTTAATATGCAAGGTGTTCCTGTTACATACTAATTAGGACCACATTATGTCAGTCCACATCTCCTCCCGCCTTTAATGTGACCCATAACAGGAACAGTTCACTTGTAAAACCAAGCATCTGGACTCATGTATTGCACCTACAAGGCTGGCCACCTGTGAGGGTGGCAGACATCATATCAGCATGATGTTTCAATCAGGTATGATATCTCATGCTGCTATATGTGTCAGTATACTCACTGTGGCCTATTTGGTTATAATATCACATACATGGGCATTGTTAAGGCACACAGACCACTTCCAACCATGTATAGGATGCAAACATATGGATATTCCAGACACATCTGTACAGAGGACTGTACAATGGTTTAACCTGCTGCAGGTGAGGCAGATACTGTTACCACACTATATAAAGTAATGGCAGTGGGAAGTGGTCACCAGCTGTGTATGGTATACACATACAAATGGTATAAGCCACACAAGATATGATTCTTATACACACACAAACAGTTGCCAGCATTACGATTAGAACTCCTGCCTTTCTAGGTATTCCTACTATAGTGCTACACAGTTATCAGAAGCACCACAGAGCTTATACATTTCCACCTATTTCAAAGGTACTTCTAAGGTGAATGACATAAACAGGACTACTAAATTGGAGTGAAGGGAAGTGTAAAGGGTAGTACACAGGTCAAAATGGTATGTCAGACAGTACATGATTCTCACACACATAGGTACACACACACTTGCCAGTCTGGGGATTAAAACTTGTGCCTATCTAGGTATTTTTACTATATAGTGCTACACAACTATCAGATATGCCACAGAGATTATATATTTCCATCTATTCCAAAGGTAATTCTAAGGTGGATGACATCAGCAGGACTACTAAATTGGCGTGAAGGGAAGTGTAAAGGGTAGTACACAGGTCAAAAATGGTATAAGCCAGACAGTACATGATTCACACACAGTAGCCAATATTGGGATTTGAATTCCTGCCTATCTAGGTATGTCTACTGTAGTCTTACTCAGTTATTGCATGCGCTACAGAGCTTACTGAACTTTCACGTGGCCAAAGCTGCTGATAACTTCACAGTTTTGGTAAAGTATTACAGGTGGCAGACAGTCTGCCTTCTGTTCCACCCATACATCCTGCTAGTTCTTTCTGTCTTGCACATCAACTAGCATTATGGCTTGGCACTTCACCAGGTTATTGTATCATAAAGTGTGGCACACATGTGAGCCGTCAGCAGTACTCGTTCATCACAGATGTAGCCTCAGTACTTACTAGTTATGTCCACCCCTCCTGGCATGTTTTAAGGGCAGTTATCTGTGCTTTCACCCATTAACCTGGTGCACTTGTCCATTCTAAGGCACTGTTGCAACTGTCTCATGTATACAGATAACCCTCACCTCTAAACTCCAAACACTCAGACCTGTGAAGGTTACCCATATATCACCCAATGTGGACATATGCACTCTCCAGCAAAGACTGGACTAGCACATCAAGAGGATAAGATCAACACCTGCACCACACCATGTGGAACACCTAGCTCACCCTGACACCCACTTTGACAGCCATGACATACAGTGAAAAGCCACACACCCACCTTCCCAGAGGCACTCAATGGACATTTACCCAAACACCACAGACCAGCAAGACAGACACCCACTCAGACACTGTGACATGGCACATGCCAAGGGACACATATTTAACCTATACAGTGTGCCCCTCAACCTAAGTTCCTAAGGCTAACCACCTTGCGCAATACAGTGATCATGGGTAACTCAATATTGAGGCACACACATATCTCCCTCACTAAGTTGAATATGGAGCAGGTAACAGCCAAATATCTATCACATGCCAGCAGCCAACACATGACACAGCCAGTCATGGCACTCCACAACAACTACAAGTATCACTCTGTATCCATGTGGGTGTGAATGACTTGGGACACACCTCCCTGGACTACATGTCAAGAGACATGGTTGACCTCAATGATTATGTGGTCTAGGCAAGTGTGACAGTTGCCCTGAGCAGTGTACTGCCATCACCCAGAATGATGCTGCGGTACTATCAACAGATGATTGACTGCAACACTGGCTTACATGTTTTGTGTCATTCTCAGGGGATCCAGTACCTCTCTGCTTGGGAGGACATGATTGACAGAACCCATTGACTTGCCACAGATGTCCTACATCTGTCAGCATTGGGTTTCCAGGTACTGGCTAGGTGTCTTGCCACCCCTATAATGCCTTATTAGGCAGTGTTCTTAATGTTATTACACAATAACAGCTAGACATGTATGCAATCTGAGGATCATGCTCAACAGTAGACATCTAACTGTCACAATGGAGTCACTCAAAACACTCGGAGTGCAGGACACATGTCTGCTGTAATGGAGAGGTGGTTCACAGCAGCAGGCAGCAGACCTGCAGCATCAGGCTATGACACATTCCACAGCTGTCAGCCCCCAAACATGGACCACACCACAACTCCACAGGTGGTGTAGTCTCCGTATTCATTATGGCAAGGAACACCTCCAGAGTAGTATCCCAGCATAATGCTTTGGAGATACTTCCAGTACGACTGCCTTAGGGTAATACTGCAATCCAGACCATAGCCTGCTATGGGTCCACATCTATGTCCCTAGATTGTCAGTGCACATTCCTCAACACCCTGCCATCTATAATGGTCCAACACAACACTGACATATTATGAGTCTTTAGCTACCCCTCCATCACCTGGGGAAAGTAGCCAAGTGCCAGTACAGTGGCTCAGCATTTCCAATGCCCTGGACCAGCTCATATTGACCCCCTGGTAGAAGATGCAACAACCTTGACCTGTGTTGACTACTTAAATATGGGACTGTTGCTCATCCATAGATATCAATCCTTTCATGGTGAGATCCATACAGGCTGTAATCAACATGGAACTCAAAATGTCAGCCACACCCTGCAAAAGGGTAACCACCTTGCAAAACCTCTCCAAAGCTGACTTTGCAGCCATAAAAACAGGGGTGGATGTCTTCACTGCACCCATGGCAATGGGAAATATCTGCATGACTGTGGAGTCATACACATATGCACTCTACAAACAGGTACATGAATGCATGGTACTAGCCAGAGCCAACAGAACCCAGACACTGTCCTCCAAACACTGGGAGACAGTGTGATGGTCCCCTGCCATTACTAAAGTGTACATCAGAAGGAGGACACTGTTGCAGAGAAAGGTGGTGTCTGATGACTGTTGAACTCCCTTATTAGCCTCAAACACAACTTTGGATCCTTCATGGAATCTCCTACAGGCATCTATGATGGCAGACATGCAGCAGACACTGACGACAGTCACAACAGCCTTTGATAGTTACATCAACAACATCCACAGCATTAAACACAAATGCTGTGAGTTACTGCACAATGCTAATACCTATCCTGAGACAACAGATATTGGCCTCAGTCTTGGCAACACATTCAGTGCTAGCTTTACCCCTCTATCCCACACAAGTGAAATGCTGAGTGAATGTGTTCTCACATGCTGTATCCCAGTTCTGTTCTAGGCATCTGTGTGTCAACAGAATGTGGCCCTACAGCAAGACCATGGGGTATGGCAGTGTGGTAATACATCCACCATGTCATAGGCAGGGTACAGTATGTGCACGAAAATCCCCACTCTGTAACACAGTGATTGCATATGCCTCACAGATTATAGGACTGAGGGTTGTACATAGGTATATGTTGATTTACAATCCATTACACTATGGGTGAGGCATGGACCTTTGCTAGAGGACTGTAGGCCATTTGAGAGTGCTGCAGGTCATCTGTAGCAGGCCAGTGCATTCTGTCAGTCATAAGTTCCCAGGCTGCAAGCCAGTGGATTATCCTAGGGTGACAGTGGTGAGTTGTTGAGGTGTTCCTCTCAATCCTTCCTGTTCATACTGATTCATGGGTCTGGATGTGGTTGGGTAGCTGCAAACACCTAGGGACACACCTGCATTGGACACCTATTCAGCATGCAGCATCATATATGTATTCCCATGCAGAGATGGGTTCATGCTGTACTCATTCCCTACAGCAAGGATATGACCTGATGGTGGGGTGAGCTGGGTGCATGTGTGATATGGAAGGTACTTGCACCTGACTCACAAATATACCTGGGACATTCCCTTATGCTGGCTTGTGTGTGGACATGGGCAGCCTGTCATCACTTTATAACTGTGCCTTTTGTGGTCTGCCAGTGATTGGCCATACAACCAGTATCCAATTCTAGAGGGACAACTAATGTGATGCTAACCTCTATGTATAATTCCAAACTTGTGTGCAGTTGACAGTTATTTTATATGCACTTTGTGTCGGTTACTTTCACCTGAGTATTGTTTCTATGTATGGGCTCCTGTTCATGACATGTCCAGCTTTCCAACAGTGACAGATATTGGCATCTGGACAGTGAGTATGTACAACTGCTGATGTGGGTGTAGCTGAGAAGCAGTGTGGTTAGCACTGCAGTTGTTGGAACATGACCCTGTCATCCACTGTACTGTACCTAGGCTAGGCCACTGAGACACAACCATCCAGGCCCACATGCTGGCCACTTCTAGGCAATATTAAACACACAACCAACTTACCACACTGACCCCTGCATATTGTACACATACAACAATGTAGATTGGGACAGCTCTGGCGATCTGTGCTCCAGTGATATTACTCCTCAAACTTAGATGTTACTGCATTTCTACGTGGGATTGTGGGGGGTGGGGTGCACACCTGCAGACTTTAAACATTTGCAATGACTGTACTGGTATTTTGGTTACTTCGTTGGCATTCATTTCATATTGTAGTGTGACCTATCATGCAGAAAGGAGGCATATCAGTAGAGTACACATGCTAGATCTTAATGGCATAAATTTCAGTTTCAGACTTCTTACCCTTCAGAACTAAAATGCAACTGTCTGACCTGTTGTAGTATATCTGTCTAGGTCTGGTGGGGGGCTATTCACCATTGCCATCATATGGGGGCCTTATCCCAGCCTTTCTTTATGGTCATTTACACTTGTCCTGCTGGTTGAGGCTGGTATTGGGTATGTGACTCTCACTGACATCCATGTGTATGACCTATTGACACCCACAGTTACTTGGGCCATCACATGTACTGCTGTGGGGGTTGTCATCTAATGTAGTGCTGCCTAGTATGTTGACACCAGTATTTGCTATGAATTTCCTGCTGTCCCATATAGCTGTCTGCTGCTATCCCATTCAGCCACCCAATTCTCTTGCATGCTTGCATCCATATCATATATACAACTATGGGAACATACTACTCCATTCAGTAATTGATAGGAAGGGTGACTTACCTTGTTGCTGGGCCAGTACTGAGGATGGTGCTGGAGGGCTGCCTATGCTGGATGCACATAGTGCACTCATTTTATATGGTAAAGCTCAGGTAGTGCCATGTTTGGCATCCCTTTTACTGTATGTACAAGTTGGAGAGAGGTATCAGTCCCTGGATCCCTACAGTGTCAGTGTGTGTGCTATGTGTTGCCTCTTTGCCAAGGCATGGGCATACTGGGCACACCTCCTTCTGTCTACAGGGGCAGGCTCAGGATGTTCCTACTCTTAGTCCCTCTGTGCCTGTACTGGCCTTGACAATGGTGGGGGGCTGTGTGGCCCTGCCCCATGTTGTTCTTGCTGCAGCTGTTTCTGCAGGATCATATTGTGTAGCATGGCACATACTATGAACATTTGTATGCATGTAGCTGGAGAGTACTGCAAGGCTCCACCGGTTATGTCAAGGCAGAGGAACCATGACTTGAGCATCCCAAACACACGCTCTACAATGATCCTGGCTTGTGCACGTGCCTCATTATGGTGTTCTTGTTTGTGTGTGTGTATGTGTGTGTGTGCATTTCTGATGGGTGTCATCAGCCACAGTTCCAGTGCATAGCCAGCATCTCCCACTAGATGGCCATATGGGATGTCACCCCTGGCAAATGCCTGATACAGCTGTGAGCAATGCCAGATGTGGGAGTTGTGATAGCTTCCAGGGCTGCCAGCACACACATTCATGATAATGCCCTGGGCATCGCACATGACCTGGCAGTTGATGGAGGGGAAGCCCTTGCGGTTTATGTAGACTCTACCCCATTTGCCAGGTGGTGCTTTGATGTGGATGTGTGTGAAGTGTATAGCACCAACTACCTCAGGGTATTCTGCTATACGGTGGAAGAGACACATACGTCTGGTCAACACCTCATGGACGGTGGGGAAATATATGTGCGCATTGGCATGTGGTGTTATGGCATCCAGGAACTGGTGGAGTGCCCAGGATGCTGATGCCTGTGAGACCCCCATGATATCCCTAGTTGGTCTTTGAAAGGTACCTGTGGCTAGTATTCTTAAGCCTACACATACATTGGTATTCACTGGGATGGGTTCCCCTCTATTAGTTCTGTGTGTGAGGCATGGCCGGCACAGCGCAACAAATTGCTGTAGAATGTCCCTGTCCAACCTATAGCGCTCTTCTATCTCCAGCTCATGTAGGCCCTGATAGGTTACCCTGGGTCTATGCACTCTTCTCCTCCTCCTCACTGTGGGTCGGTTGTTAGCATTCTCCTCCTCACCATCCTCAGTCTCTCGCACATATTGATGGAGTAAAGCAGCAGCAGCCAATAACATTTTTAGTTGGTTTTGCAAGTTAAACATCCCCCGTATGTGTACACTGGTGGTGTAGAGTTTGTGGGAAAAAAAACAGTCTGTAGGGTGTTTGCATAGTTTATAGTAGTATGCTGGGCTGCTGCATGTGTAATTGGCTGATTCTGATACATTCCACCCGCCAGCTATGTTAGTTCTCCTTAATTGCCTTCCTACTGCTGTTTCCCCTTCCCAGTTCCTCCCTATTTAAGACTTGAGGAGCGCTGTGCATACCCAGTGGTGAAATCTAAACAGTGCTGCCATTTCCCCCTTTTTTTTTTGTTTAAATCCTGGTGTGAAGTGAGTGCATCTATTTAGGCTATGTACACACTGCTCAGGCCCATCTGATACACACCCTTCCTTTGCTGTGCTTAGCTAAGGGCAAACATGGGCCACAGAACTCCAGTAAGCTTACAGCAAGCATGACACACCCCCTTATGAAGTAATTCAGCTCTTACACTTGGACTGCTGTATTGCTGCACCTAAACAGTTAGGTACAAGCTAACACTTTGAAGAAATATGTGATTCAGTATAACACCCCTCATTTGCATACCCCAGTGTGTAGGTCATTAGTTCCTGCACTAAAACAAACCCTTTACCCTTGACAACCAGTGCTCCCTGGTATTGTTTACATTCTGCATGCCATTGACTATAATGTCAAAATCCAGAATTAACTTAAAATTGACTTTTCTCATTTTTTTTTTTTATTTTCGGCACAATCCTGTTTGCATACCACTGCCCTATGCTCAAACGGCCAAAATCGGCCAAGAAAAAAAGTTTAATTTTCATAATAATTAATCACTTTTCAATGCCAATGGCCTTATATTTGGCCATTGGTATGTCTAATGTATATAATACATGCTTTTCCATGAGCTGTCATGCCTCCATTTTGTCAGTTGCATAAATGTACTCAGTTATTTTCTGAATGCATTTTTGCACTGACACTGTTCTAGCACGGAGACCTGGTAGCTTGGTGGATTGCAAAATCACCTAATTTGCATGGTTTTCACCAGCAAATGAAGTGACTTGCATATTTGCCAGTTTTCTGTGCTAAGGCCACTCTATGCACGTGAAAAGGCACTATCCTAAATTGCTTGGTGGCCATTTTCCATGCACAAGCTTCTATACTGTTCCTGCATGGAAAATATCCGTTCGTGAATTTGGGGGTATATCATGGCAGTATACAATAATTTATTTATTTATTAAAACATGATAAAGATACATTTCTATGCACTACTTATAGATCTGTATCATTACTGAGTGTTGATTAAACGAAACTGCCAGTCCTTGCTGTGAAGACTGGTAGAGATGGGTGAAGGCTGCTAGCCTAGTCAAATAGAATTTGGTACATAATTCTATCATTTGTAACTACTGTGAAATGTTGAACTTAAAACAATGTGGCAACATTGCCATATGCTGTAAAGAAAGCTAAGTCAAGCATTTCTTGTTGGCCCTTTGAAATTAAAATTATTTCATCACTGTCTTTGATGTTTACAATTTGGCTCCGGATGGGCTAGATGAAGGCTTCCTGCCTATTGTTTTAAGGTTGAAGTTAATGATGAGAATTTACATGTGGAATGTCCTTTATTGCTCTAAGTGTAAAAGAATGTAAATGCAGTTTCTTTCAGACTAGGAACACCAGGAAAGTGTGAAATGATGTAATGTTTTATGAGAACTGCAGTTTCAAAAAACTGTGAGAACCAGAGATTATTAAGCATTTTTGTCTGAATCATCCAACTCAGCACTCTGCCTGTTGTCTTATGTAAGTTATTGTAGAAGTGTGTTTTCTTTTAGATAGCTAGACTAAGTGTTTTTCTGTGATGTCAGAACTGTACTACTGATTTATTTTAAGTATTTCTGTGTAATCTCTGAACTCTTGACTAGCACTGACTGTGTAGTAGAAAGTATTTTCTTGTGGCTTTAATTATTTATTATTAAATATTTTAAAACTTTTTAACTGTGGCTGGTTTGTGTAGAGATAATTTAAGCTCTAGAGTACATTGCATATTTATAGTGATTACTGTACAAAGCCACTCTAATAAGCCTTGACTGATTAGTCACACTTGCCAATTGAATAATAATATTGCACAGTTATAATTGGATACCCTTTTAAGGGCCTTTGGGTAGCTGATAAATATTAGTGGGTGGTGGCAGCTGGTACTACCGTATAGTCTGGAAGAAAGGGGCACAGATGGAGAACCTGTGCCAGCCTTCCCCAGGAGTGTCTGTGTGGTTGTATAAACTCTTATCTTAAAGTGCATGTGTGTGTGTGTGTGTGTGTGTGTGTGTGTGTGTGTCAGCTACTTGGGCAGGGACATGAAGCACTGGCTGGACAGAGAGGGTGCTAGAGGTTTTAGTTTGCCCACTAGGCTGAGATCTGGACCTTATAGCTGTGCCAGTGGGGAGTCTTATTGGGGACCTGGAGAGCAAGGGAGTGACCAGCCCGAGACTGACTATGATCTCTGTGTGCTCTTAAGTGAAATTGCACTTTACTGTGTGTATTTGTTATCCTTTCCTCATATATGAGAAGCCATCTCTGGTGTTAGTGGTGAGGATTGAGGCTCCTTGATTGCTGGGCCAGGGCACAGGCGTCACACTTGCCAATAGAGTAAAATATGCTACCTAGATTAATAGAGGAAGACAAAACTGGTTGTATATTAAATAGGCTATCAAAATGTAAGAATAATTACCTTAATGGCTCATGCTAATCACAATAAATGTGAAATGGCAATAATTAGAAAGAATTTAGCTAAAGCCCTCAATTCAGTAAATTGGTCTTATTTAATTAAACTATTAAAATTTACTTGGAAATTTACATTTTTGTATCTCTTTTTAATTATTTTTTATCAAAATAGTTATCAAATGGTAAACTAGAATCAGTTAAAATAAGCCTGGGCATGAAATAAAGTTGTCACTTGTCTCCTTTATTACTTGCTTTGGCTATTCACCATCGAGGCAATTCCATAAAACTTAACAATATTGTAGTATTCAAAATAAATGTTCATTAGATTTCCTATTTTCAACTACTTGCTAATGTTAAAAATAGTTACTATTCATGCTTCACTAACAATATAAATAATGTAATTAAAATATTTTTACCTGATTTCAGGTCTAGTGTAGAATCAGAATAAAACTAAAACCACAGTAATTAGTTGAATTATTTGAAGAAAACTAATAACGAATATCAAGTGGAAAGTAAAGACATTACATATTTATGGGTTACTCTTACAAGTAGTTATAGAGCAATATCAGCAATAAATTATAAAAAGATTTTAGACACTATTAAAGCAATAATAAAAATTGAATAAGTTATTAATTTCTATAGAAGATATGTTGATTTTAATCAAAATTATTATGTTATCCAAAATACTATAAATTACAAAGAACAGGTATTTAGCTCCTGCTAAATAATACATTAAATACTTTAAAATATTTGTTTGAAGTTCTTATGGCACCCCAACAAACATAAATTAGCTTTTGGACATCATGTAAGAGACTGGAGATATGGTAGAATAGGAATTCCTGACCTGGAAGCATATTCTGTTGCAGATTCAGTTATTAAAACAGTGACTTTATGGTTAAATTCTGATTATTCAACCAGTTGAAAAAAACACTGCAGTAATCTGTTTAGTCAATTAAAGAACAATATCGCCATTAGACATATATAAATAATGCAAAGTATTTACTGAATAGTTTTTTTAAAACATCAATAAACCAGCAGATTATACTTATATTAACAACATGTTAAATAATTAAGAGATTTTATAAAAAAAAAAATCCTGAAATAAAAACTTGGTATTACCTCACATTCTCTCATAATCTCTAGGAATGATGAACCATTGTTTTATCCATCCACATGATGACTGCTCTGCTGATGGTGTTAGGTGCAGCAACTACACCTGTTAAACAATCCACACCCATGTGGATGATAGGGTTGTGGTACTTTTTCTCCATCACCATCCACCATATGAATAATATTGATACCACGATGAACAAAACCTACAGTTGAATCTCTCTGGTATTTCTCATCATGTTCATATTTGACATATGAATGACCTGTAAGGCATTTTTCCAAAAGCAAACACTAGGGAGACACTCCCTTGATAAGCATGGAATGCCCTGTACCTATAAACAGTAGTGGTCTGACAGCATACAGGGATGCAGATGCTAAAGAGAACAAATGACAACTAATGTATGTGATTTGTTTATCTTTAAGAGATTCAGCAACCCCTATATTACCATATTTTATGACCCTTGTTTACCATCTGCAACGGTATACTGTTGAGGCTTATGTTAAAGTAAGTACCTGAAGCTGGTGAAAGGAATGTTTGGGTTTATGAAGTGGTAGTTCACATAGCTGAATATCTGAACAGGAAGTGTTACTGAATAACCCTGTCAAAATTGCATAGATAATTGTGGTCTCTGCTATGCTGCACAAAGTGCACCAGCAGAAGAGACTGGCAACAAATTAGTACATTATTGGCATGATACTGGAAGCTAACAAACTTAATGCTTGCTAAGATAGTCTAGGGAAACCACAGGAAGTATCATATAGGCACAAGGCATATGCTCGACTATTTATGTCCACACAGCAGTATGTCTGGTGTCTTACAAGTGGAGTTCTGTCACCAGGCTACTTTGTTTGAACTTGTCAAGTCCATTGGCATTGTGAGGTACTGATTTGGGTGATCCTCACCCACAAAAAAGTGCCATATCTAAGGTCAGAGATGTATTTCAATTATGTGGTAGCAAAAGTTGATAGAGGCTGTTTACTATACTACCCTGAAATGTTTAGTTTCCAACCAAAATATCACTTAGCCACTGTCATATGAAGACAGGTAGAGCATTCTACACTTCTCAGGGAAATGTATTGCTGTTACTGTGGCAACAGTTGCAAGGTATGTAGACACTGGCATAGAACTGTGCATGCCACAACCCCCAATCCTAAGGTGGAAGTGACCTGGCAGCTGTATGACTGAGCAAATTTTGTTTATTTTTTTTATTTAACATTTGTTTAACTTTGCAGGTTGATTGATCAGAGGACCCTTTTCAGTCATAAAAAAGGGTCAAAGAGGCACCTAAAATGTTTCCAGCAAAAAGAAGTAAATACAAAATATTTACATAACAATGAGTATTTACAAATATACTTAAAAAGGTAAATTTGTACATAGTAATAAATATATGACCTTACATGACAATTGGAGCAGAAGATAGGCAAAAATGACAAAGTAACTTTCATGTACATAGCAAAAGTACTGTATAGCAAGACTATCTGCAAAGATATGTAGAGTTACAGAAGGGACCCAATGAGAAATAGATTATATGTGTAATATTAATATTAAAACCATCCAGAGAGAGGGAGAGCGAGAGTGGGAGGACATTAAATAATTTTTTCAAAACGGACACAACATTGAACTTTAAAATGAGTATCTGGAGTGAAAACTGATCTTGCTTAACTAATCAACCACTTTCCGTAAAGTATGTTCATTATAATATGAAGCACAGTGGAAGAGGAGGATAGGTGCATCCTAAACGCATACAGATTCATTTTTAATCTGAGGAGACTATTTCAATTTGCTGTGGCAACTTTTAAGAAGCTTTCATCACACATTGTTAGACCAGATAGTGGACTTTCTAGACTTAGTCCATTATTGTATATTGCTCCAAGAAGACAGTTACAGGACTGAAGGCAGTTCCCATTTTATATGGCCCAAAACTGAAATGTGATACTACAGAGAATAAAAGTTTTTATTTTAATTTTTAATGGATTTGCTATATACTTATGTATTTAAGTGACAAGCAAGGGCATACATACAATGGGGTGTGATTATTATCTAGTGAGTTGATGCTGAGGCTGAGTATACAGTTTATTTACATGGTAATTGGGGGGTTGTGCTTGTGTTCGTCTGTGAGCCTGGTTCTACTTTCAGTAAAATGGAGAAGTATAAGGGCTCATTTTCCACAGAGGATGACATAATGAAGCTCTTACACTATTTCATAAAGTTACTGTTGACATTTTTGGAGTAGCTGCATGGCTTTCTTTTGTATGATTGTTTCTAGAATAAGTTGATGGCATTACAATTTTTTTGTTGAATAAGGCTATTTTTGCTGCCTTCATGAAAATTCTGCAATTATTTCTAAAGTTTTAGAATTTGGAGTAATCTCAATGATTTTTTTCTTTATATTTCTGCTCAGTCCTATCCCCGTTTTATGGGTACTGTTGGCCATAGCCAGGTGTTTCCCTCCACCGGCATACTCAGATATAGTGCAGTCTTATTACAATGGTCTGACTGAGGCTGACTGGGCTTGTCCTACCAGTGAGTATATGAAAGGCAAAAACTTAGTATGAGGGATGTCACAGAGGAATATGATAAATGCCTGTGTATCCTGTATAGTTGCTTTATCTATGCCATCTGTTCAGCCATTTACTGCCTTCCCTGAGATATGCACTGTGATGACAGGTTGCATATGTTGCACAGTGGTATCATGTATGACACAAATAGTGCATGCAATACCCACAGGGCCTTTGACAGTCCCATCACTGTGCTCACCTGCTACAATAGAGCAGGGTGAACAGCATGCATAGCTTGCCTACACACCAGCACAAACTGGACAGTCCTGCAGGCACCCAGCACTATCACTAAATGATATATTATAGGACATTCCTGTAGTCACCTACCTTTAGTGGTAAACAGACTGTTACAGGCCCTTCTTAGTTTGGTGGTGAAGACTATTAAGTGCTTGAAAAGGGTAGAAATAACTTTTAGGACTGTGCATGCCACCCTTCCACACCATGAGGGGCTGAGTAAACTCATTTATTTATTTTATCTGACATTTGTTAATTCAGTAG
Source organism: Protopterus annectens (assembly GCF_019279795.1). Lineage (NCBI taxonomy): Eukaryota > Metazoa > Chordata > Ceratodontiformes > Protopteridae > Protopterus > Protopterus annectens. Next base: position 1,688,399,178 of record NC_056737.1, read on the forward strand.
ATGAATTGATCAGAGGACTTTTCAGCCATGACCTGGGCCAAAGAAGTACTTACAGAAAAAAAATTCTAACAAGCACAAATAACAAAATATTTACATTTTAATGAGTGTTTCAAATTATACCTAAGAAGGTAAATACATGGCAGCTAGATCAAACGATGGGCAGAGATGACAAAACAACACTTATATATATATATATATATATATATATATATATATATATATATATATATATATATGGCAAAAGTACTGAGCAAATATACATACAGCTAATCAAATAGCAAAGCCATGACTAGTTATAGAAAGGCCCAATGAGAAGATGATGACATTATATACATTAATATTAAATCTATATGGAGAGGACATTAAATTGTACAAAATGGACGCAATCATGAGTTTTAAGGTGAGTACTGTCATGAGCAGTTGCTGAAGACAAACATCTTTATATGCTGAGAACATGGCATAGCTCTGAAGAACAAACATATATGGAAAATTATGGATTAGTACCCACAAAAGGTGCCCACAAGAAGCATTACAGTGTAAATATTGCTTTCATCATTAAACCATTTCTACAGGAATCCTAAATAATATAGGCAGTATCACAATATACAGGTTATATCTTCCATGCAAATAAATGGTCCTCATCAACAGCACATTGCACAAAACTACAGTTGTATTACGTTGTACTTACTCATAACACCTGTTGATCTAATACCTCAGTGCGACAGTAGCCATTAGACTATATGTCATTTCCCAACTAGGGAATAACAACTTGCCAGCTTCAATAAGATCTGCCCCCAACCAATGCTGACTATTGACTGGCTAATCCAAGGAAGGAAATTAGCAGTAAGATTAAAGCTTTCTTTAGGCCTTTCTTGCTCATACTGAGAGAGAAAGAGCCTACCAATCCTGAAAAAAACAACCAATAATAATAAAATATATGAAGTAGAAGCAAAAGGGGTGCTTGCTCTTCCTGCAGCAGTGAGGAATTCCAACATTTACTTTTATGGGTAAATGCAACTTATACAGCTGTACTATGTTCATCATTCCCACTGCTGCAGTAGGCTATATGGGTTGAATACCAAAGTATATTGATTCTGAGAGGAGGAAGGAGATGGATCCAGGAACCAATGGAGAATGTTCCTGGCAAAGTTTGACTAGGGCCTAGAGAAGGAATCCAGTCTGTAATGCATTGTACAGGTGTGTAGAGATAACCATGTAGCTGACTCTATAATGCTTCTAGAGAACACCCTTTCCAATATGCCATTGAAGAACACATAGCTCTACAGCAATGTGCCTTGATGGGGTCTATATTATGAAATCAAAATGGCTAAACACTGAATGCCATTTCATAGACCACTACATATCGAAATACAATTTATGCAAATAGCCAAATCACCAATTATTGTCCTGGGGAAAAAATCAGTTGGCCGTCATTGTGAATTTGCCCTTTTCCCCACAGTAGTGCGATCTCAGTGTTGGCATGTTTAGTTGGGGGGGTGTGAGGGGCGCAGACCCCCATATTGGGGGATGTAGGGGGTGAAGCCCCCCACATTGGAGGCAAGTGAGGGGTGAAGCCCCTCACTTTGCAGTGTTTGAAGTGGTGTGTCGTGTCTGTTTGGCCAACCGATTTTTTTCCCTGTGATTTGGCCATTCGCATAAATTGTGTTTCAGTATGTAGTGGTCGATGAAATGGCATTCGGTGTTTAGCTGTTTTGGTTTCATAATATAGACCTATCTTGATGATATCACCTGAAATACAGTTGCCAATATGGGAAAAAAAGAAAAAAAAAAACAATTTCTGAGAACAGCCACCAGGAAATTGTCTATTTAGATGCAGGGTGTCCCCTTTTGCCTCTTGAAAAGAAATAAATAGCTAATCAGTTTTTCTAAATAGATCTGTCAAGATAGTACCTCAGCTGCTTGTACATGTCTGGAGAAGAATTTGTTCTCTCTGATTTTTAGGTGCTTAGCAGAAAACTGGGAGGTTGTTGGCTTGAATAAAGGAAACTCTGAAACATCTGAAACAAAGTTTGTTCTTAAGGAGACCCTATCCCTATGGAAAATGAGATAGGGTTCACCCATCATGACAGCTTGCCATTCAGGTGTCAGAACAATCATGACAACAGTTTTCCAAGTCCAGAGCTTAATGGGCAGGTTCAAAAGGTAACATAGTCAATTTCTGCAGCACATAGTTGGGTAGCAGCAATTGGTTTCAAGGAGTTCTCAGGCATAAAACTCATTTCAGAAACTGTTTCACAACAGAGAAGAAAGAGGAGGCTCTATGGGCAGACCTGCTGAAATGGCTGAAGCAAGAAACTTCACAGAGGAATAAGCAAAGCCAGAGCAAAGTAACTCACAGAAATGCTTGAGTACAAGTTGTACAAAATCCCTGGATGGGTGTCTAGTTATTAATTATGCGCATCATCTAGAAAATCACTTCCACTTATCAACATAGGATTTTATAGTAGCAGGCTTTCTTGCCTCCCCTTACTACCTGCTGTATGTCCTGGTTAAATAAGTGCCTAAATGGTATTAGAACTGTTTAATCTAGGCAGTCAGTTGTAGCTAATTGATATTGGGGATGTATCAAACTCCCCTTGCCTTCTGTGAGTAGATACCATCTGGAAGAAAGCTTGTAGTAATTGCCCATGCCAGTTCCATAAGAAGAGACAATCAGTGTTGCCTGGGCAAAACGCAGGAGTCACCACAATTACTTTGGGCTATCCTTTTGAATCTTCAGAATTGGAAAGGGTAGAAATGCATAAAGAAAACTCACTTCCAAGGGAATGAAAGTACATATTTCTACCAGGCTTGCTTGCAAGGAGTCCTAAAACAAAACTTCTTTAGAGGTGCAGTTTGAAAGGAGGCAAACAGACATTTTTCAGGTGCTTCCACACCTGGGTCAATTTTTGGACTATGATTTTGTTCAATTTCCAATTATAAGGGTCCATCCTGTTCCTGCTCAGATTATCCGTCACTACGCTTTACTCTGATGAAATGTAAGATACTTGGAGGGTTAACAAATGTTAAAGAGCTTACTCCCAAGCCAAAATTGCCAGCTTACATAGGGCGTTCAACCTTTTACTTCTCTGTTTGTTGATATACCACATGACTGATGGATTGTCTGTAATCACTTGAAGAAGTCCTGGGGACCAAAGATGATGGAGAGATTTCAAGGCATGGATCACAGCCATCATCTATTTATGTTGATGTGCTTTGGTCTGTTTGAAAGATTTCACAGGCTTTGCACTTTTACCCCTCTGGAAACTCTTCTCCAAGCAAAATCTAACATATCTGTGGTGACAGATTGATTTGGGGTCTAAGGAGAGAAGGGGAGACTTGGGTTCAGTAGAAATGTTGCCTCCATCACTGCAGTTCCATTTTGTAAAGCCCAAATCTGGAATTTGATACTCCAGAGAATGAAAATGTTGGGTCCACATATCTTTTGAAACCACTCTATCCTTTTCACATGTAATCTGGTAAGGGATATCATGAGAATCATAGAGGGCATGAACCTTGAGATCCTGAGGAATTCTCTTGCAGAAGCCTGAGACTGACTGGAGAAGATCAGGAAAAAAAAAACAGATAAAGATCTACCTTGTCTTGTGTTAAAAAGACCTTTTGAAGAGACAAATTTATAATGCATCCCAGAAAAACAATCCTGTGAGACAGAATTAAGGTAGATTTTGCAATATCTATCTGGAAGTCCAGATTAGTAAAAACAGACATAACCCATGATAGAGACACTTGGCATCTGATTAAATGCTCTGCAAATATAAGCAAGTTGTCTGAATAATGAAAGATGTGAATGTCATTTGGTCTGCAGTAAGCTATGACTGGAGCTGTAGATAAACAAAGAGTAATCATTTATTTATTTATTTATATATTGATTTATTTCCATTTGATTGCCAGGAATGTGTGAGTGGGCCATGACAGATTCCTTTTTCAGCAGAGGCTCATGGAGAAAAGGTTCACAGTTAACAAATTATACAAGATGTTCCACAATTTTATTTATTTATTTATTTATTTATTTATTTATTTACACAATAAAATACAATACAATACAAAGCAAAACAGCAGCTGCAGGAGTCAAGAAACTGCATGTAGGGCTCATGTAGAGCCTACATGAAGTGTTCCTGTGTACAATAATTTGTGCCTGTGGTGGTGCTGTGCAGTGAAGTGCTGCATGCTTAAACAAGGCTTCCCAGTGCACAAGAGTGTTTTTTGGCCACAAAACCTTTTTGGGAATGCAGATACCATTTCCATGTAAGGTTGCTGTCTGAGTGACAGCATGTCAATTGCTTTCTCTTGTTTGAAATTTGGCAGGGTCGCAAACACATTCAAATTGAGAAAAAAAAGTCTACAAGGGACCCTGCCATGGATATGTCACTCTGCATTTATTAATTTTATATATTTTATTGTTTTTCTTTCCTCTCTCTTTTATTTTTTTTCCCATTTGCAGGATGCTTATCTCATTTGCACGACTGGACCACCCATGTATCAGACATGACCCAGACAGCCAGAAATAGAAACCAGATACATTCAGTTAATACCACTGGGTATTGTGCAAACCTGGTAAATGAGGCTGTGCTGTGATAGCACTGTCAGGTTAACAATGAATATTAATATAGGTGATGTCTTGCAACTAATCCTGTGGCAATAGGTAGAAAGTCTAAGTCTGGAGTGCAAATGGTTTTGTGTTCTAATAAAGAGAGAGCAGACTATTCTTTTACTGCATTGACATTGCAGATCATACAAATGAAGTGCAAAATAGGCAATTGTTTTCTCAACCTTCTTGTGTTCAGAGTTGTAAGTTTGGGACTACTGTACACATGGTCCTGGGTTTAAAAGCTGCTTATTCCATACAATTTTAATGTTGTTCCATGTCACGTCATATTTACTCTCATTCGTAACACCTGACATAGTGTAGTTTACATTATTATTTACATGTATGAGGGCTGAAACACTAATATTGTATCAGTTATTTACCTATTCATTAATATGGGTATTTTAATATATTATCAAAAGTATGACTGTGGGTATAATGTGCACTATGTTCATGCAAGTGTATTTCTGCAATCCCATTTGAATAACAGAGTTAGACAAGTGACTGCATATCAAATAACCCTGGAATTGCATTGCTTTTTATTTATTTATTTTTATTTTTTATTGCCCACCATTGCGCATTGCTTGCCATTACTCAGACAGATGCACCCAGGCTTACAGTGTTTGAGTGATGGTAAGCAGTGTGCAACTTCTTCAAATATAGCAAAAACCAGACAGTGTGTAATCTCAGCTAGCATGTTTTCTCTGCTGATTCTGCCAAGCCCATTCCCTTGGCTGTGGTTTAGCTAGATAGTAGGTAGAGACAGTGGGAATCTCGTTCATCCATTCGTGTGTGTCACTAATTAGATAATGAGGCATTTAGCCATAGTTACTCCCATCATTTACCCGCGCTTCACTGAATTTCTTCACTTTGACATTCAGAGCACTGGGCAGAAATCACATCGCATCAACACCTGTGTCTGGCCTTCACTATGCTTTGTTTTAATTAAATAGTCATATTCCCTTGGTCTGCACCAGTTCTAAGTCAGCTGATAGCTGCTGAGCAATGAGGGATGTCAGTTGGGACCGGTGCCTGCCACAGCCGGGGTGATCCACAGGAAGGGCCTGACACGTATCCAAAGTCATCACTGTCATTCCCCCAGCCCCATGTGAGAGGGATTATGACAAGGGGCGTGGTGCCTCTTCCAGCCAAGATACATGTCCAGCTCTGCTTCATGCCCGAGCCAGACCGACCCAGCCCTTGGAGCCAATCCTTATCTCAAACATATGGATATTTAATGTGGAATCATCAGGAAATGCTTATTATACACACTAAGCTTGATCTGTAAGATACATGGTTGATGTTGGAAAGGGTGTGCACTTCCAAGTGCCAAATTGGGGTGCTCAGGAGTCCAAACTCTTTGTCGGTCTCCTAGTTAAGGAGCATGGCTCATGCCTTTTGCAGAGGGACTATTCAGGTTTTCAGTATAAGTCTAACGCCAGGACTAGTTAGGGCTTTGACCAGTGCAACAGGTATCCCACTCACTGGTAAGCAATGCTGTCATCATTACGATGATCTCCACAGGAGGAAGAGGGATACCCCTGATCAAGGGATCAGAGAATATAGAACAGCGAACACTCCACAGATGTGTAAGTATAATATGCATTGACCAATAGTAAAAGTTATAGCTGAATTGAGTCAAGACTGGTATTCATAATGGCATTCTGTTTTGTTTTTCTTTTTCCACAGCTGCTGAAGAACAGGCCGCAAATGCAAGGTCTCATGGAGTGTGCTTGGCAAGGATGAGAGAAGCATGCGGTATGTATGCATATATAAAGTACTGCTATTGTAGCTTTAACAGTTAAAGATGGATTACTTGCTATTCCAGACAGTTATAGATAGCTGAGCATGCATTTCTCAACTTTAAAAGAAAGTATGCATGACTTACTCTGTAACACAAAGCAACCATTTCACATTCTCAAATAACACTAAACATGCATGTATAAAATGTAAAAGGAAAGTATGCATGCATTAGTCTGTAGTCTAGTATAAAAGTAGTCAGCAGTTGTGTGTTCAAAGACCACATTTTCCAAATATACAACAGTGTTTACAATAGTGTTATGTTTTCATCATTATATACACAATACTGTTAGCTAATCATCATTATAGCAAGTTACTGTCAGACCTCAATACCTTTGGCAGGAATGGCCTGCTGTCAAGTGTAATTATGCATTGGTGCAATATATGTACACACGAAAGATTGCTGGCTGCAATCTGATCAGTACTACAGTGTTCATCTGTTAGTAAGGGGGTAGTTTTCAGAGTAATAAAGACATTTCTTAAGAGCTGGTAGTGTTAAAAGTAAAACATAACAGAAAAGAGTAAAATAATTGTAGTAAGCTTTTGCATATTAACTATGAAGTTAGTAACATTTTCCTGTTTTTTTCCTCTCACCCCACCCCTTTCCTTCTTTATTTTTTATTGTTTAATTTGTTTTCATTTTGTTGTTATTATGTATAATTTTGTATTTCTTTGTTTTCATTTGTTATTTCTAATTGTGCTTGTATTTGTTTTGTTGGTATATAAATTTGTTTTTATTATTGTTATTACTATGTTTAATATTTGTTGTTTTCTTTATATTCATCTGTTTATTTTTTGTCCAAAATAATAAAGTAGTTCAGGAAAAAAAACGGTGTGCAAAACCAAAAATGAATACAAGCAAAAAACTATTGAACACACCAGTAACACAGCCACCTCTTGCAGGAACGTATTTAATACAGGATAAGCGCTTTCACAATATACATATCACTTCATCAGATCAAAAGAACAGAACATCTAAAACACATTTAAACTCTACAATAACAAATTAGATATGACAAATCAAAACACACCCACTATGATGCAAATATATACCCCATTTAAACATAAACTAAATACAACGAACATAAACATAAAAAATGTTTCATAAACAATATATAAAAGTAAAAATTATGTAAATATACACAAAATTAAACCTAAAATGGCTACCTGTGTAGCCTCTGGGTTTTAAGGACTGGCTTCAGGGGAACATATTCATTTAATCCTTTCCCCTTTGTTGCAACTAATCCAAGAATCCACTGCAGTTCTACTACCACTGTCTGTGTTCTAATATCCCCAGGTCTAGCACTCATATAAAGCCCATCAATAACTAAAAATCTAAACCCTTGCTAGACATGTGATGAAGGAGGGGATTGAGCATGAGTTTAGATTTTTAGTTATTGATAGGCTTCATATGAGTGCTAGACTGCTCCAGAGGATAGGCCTGTGGTCCCCTCTGAGAGCAATGGTGGACAGGGTGGACTTACTAACCAGAATGAATTGCCAGGTATGGTGCATAGGACTGTGTACCACACAGTGGACACATGCCTAAGCTGGATGGAGGACCTGCTCTCCATCCTGGTGTAGAGTATACGTTGAAGACACACACGTAGGGCACTGCAGCCATTGACATAGTTTAGGTACAGCGGTGACAGTCCACTGGGTGAGGACTCGATTCTCACTGTCACCTGTCCTGACAGCCATGAGACCACAATTTCCCCATCCTCACCCCAACCATGGTGTTCACCCCCCTCTCAAATCTATCACCCTCCATGTATCTTGTCTTGTATGTCCTGTCTATCAGCAATTGCTTTCTCACCTTGCCAACTTGCCTGGCCCAGACATGTTCCTTTCCCCAACATTCCTCAATCACCAAAAAAAAAAAGGCACCTGTTCCAAAAAAAATCATCCCATACCTAGCTCTCCATTTTGCACACTTGTCTACCTGACATACTTGATTCAGTCCAATTGGCTATACAACATGATTATGTTGTAGTCACCTCTGCCTCTGGAGGTGACAGTCCAAATTCAGTTAGTATTGAATACATCTGATCAGTTTTTACTGTTGAAGGAATGGAAAGCATTGATTCGTTCCTACATCCTTCCTGTATATTCCTCTCCTCCTTTCCCCATTCTTTTCATTAAAGAATCAGTGGGCAAGTATGCGTGATGTGCAGCACTGCTAAGCAATGGCAAAAGGCAGTAGCATCAGTAAATGTATGTAAAATTATCATACACACTTGTAAAATGAATGCCTACACCCTATTTGAACCCAGTACCACCTGCCTACAACAACAATGCATTAACCCATCTGGACACAGAGTCAGTTCATTAGCAGGTGTACTTTATACAATCAACATTAATTGTCACATTTTATCTTTATATTTTCCCTTTGTACTCCCCTGCGCTTTCTCCTTATATTACCAATGTCATATTTTCAACATTAACTGTGTAGGAAGCATCATTGCATGACAGACAATGTTCTATAAAGCCTAAGTGCACAATCCCCATTTATTTTTATAATGCATGTGTGCACCATTCTGCACATCATGCAACCTCGCTAAGCAAGGCAAATAAAAATGTTAATAAATAACATAAATGAGAACAGTAGTGAATAGTATTGGCTACAGCTTTATTTGGGACCAGTTCTATGTGGCCAAAAAAGGAACTTGCACTGCCTGAAGTCAATTACTACCTGCAGCCAAAGATTCAGTTAAGTAGCAGGTGTATGCAACAGCAGTGAAGCCTGCAATTTTCCATTTAGTGTGTAAAATACACCTGCTACTCAGCTGCCTCTGCAGCACCATCTGTTAATGCATTGTTTTGGTTCAGATGGTTGTTGTTGTTGTTGTCTTTCGGGTTTTCCCGGTTAGGGGTCACCACAGTGGAATTCCGGTCTGCTAATGATTGGCAGTTGATTTTCATGAATGCCGAGGTGCCAGCTCGACGTTCAACCTTCAATGAAGGCACGCCCATTTACGCATGTCTTTCAAACACCCACCCAACCGCGGCGAGGACATGCAGACTCCACACAGAAGGCACTCCCTGCACTCCAGCCGAGAATCGAAAGGGATAACCTCTTGCTGTGAGGCAACAATGCTACCGCTGCCCCACTGCGGAAGTTTATTCGATCCATATACGTGTATGTAACATTTTCACATACTTTTAAGTGTAAATAAAAATTATAAATTCGGATATTTATGAATCTGTGTCATCGCTTTTGTGGAATGTGGTAGTGGTTTCAAATACAGGTTTATATAATATCTCTATATGATTTTGCTGTAGCCACACTTCATTGCATGATGTTGCACCATCACACACCATCATGCACAGATTCTCTAAAGAAAACAAATAGGGAAGGCAGGAAACTGGTGAAATGGGGAGCAAGCAGGGGGGAAAAATCAAAGTGAAAGGAGGGCAGGAATGTGCAGGAAAGGTGTAGTAAAGAACCATAGCTATCCATTTATTGAACAGCAAAACATGATAATATATGAAGAATATTTGAGCGGTCACCTCCAGAGAGAGAGAGAGAGGTGACCACAACATAATCATGTTGTATAGTTAATTGGACCAAATCATAAGTGTCATGAAGACACATGAGTGAAATGGACAGTTATGTATGGGATGATTTTTTTTTTTTGGGGGGGGGCAGGTTCTGTTTTTTTCTTTATGGCAGACAGAGAGGGGAATGTTGGAGTAAAGACCTAGGTATGTGTGGGTAAGGTAAGGTGGGTAGGTGAGGAAGCAATGTCAGAAAGACATATAAGATGGAACACAGGAATGGTAAAGGAAACAAGGAGGGGTGAGCACCATGGCTGGGGGGGGGTCATCAAGTGCCATGGATATTAAATTTGGAGACAGTGAGAATTGAGTCCTCACTCAATGGACTGTCATTACTGTCACCTCACCATGCTGATGGCTGCAATATCTGACATCTGTGTCTCCTTGTGTTATTCAGAACAATGATGAAGAGCAGTTGCTCCACCTGGTGTAGGCATGCACCAACTGTGTGGCACACAGTCCTACATACCAACCCGGGCAGTTCATTGTGTGTGATAAAATCACCACCTCTTTCACTGCTCTTGGAGGGAACCACTAGCCTATCCTGTGAGCCAGAACTACCTTCAGGGATAGCAGAGGATGTGCTACCAGGTTGTGTCCCTGATGTGCTGGGACTTGGTGCCGTAACTAGTGGAGTCTGGACAGGTGACTCCCATGAAGCAGGCCTACCCCGCTGTGCTTTGGAAAAAAGGAAGACAAAAAGAACATAAGGGATGGGGAGAGAAGGAAAAAAAAAGGGAGAACATTAGCAACATAAATGACATACAAAGCAGTTATACAATTATTTCACTCTATTATGTTACCTTTATTTTAAACAGTACAAACTGTAAACAAAATACTGCGGTGGTGGTGTTGCGGTAGCATTGTTGCCTCACAGTAAGACATTGTCCTGTTCGATTCTCAGTTAATGTCTTCTGTGTGGAAGCATGCGTGAATGGGCATACCTTCGTTGAAGGTTGTGCATCAGGGCCGGCAACTCGGCATGTAAAAATCTACTGCCAATCATTAGTGGACCGGAGTTCTGTTGTGGCGACCCCTAACCGGGAAAAAGCCGAAAGCCACAACAACAACAAACTGTAAACAAACTTTTTTATAATGTTTCTGAATACCCAGTTAATAACAAATGCACACTATAGTACAGATTTTAATTAGCAATCCTTGATGTGTGCATATATTGCCCATATGCAGGCTCCAATTCTACTAATTACATTTTCCAGCTGGCCATTTCTGCCACTGCTAAAGAGGTCTGCAGTTACAGTGCAATAACAATGAAAACATAACAGTTCCTATTCATTTAGTAATCGTGTTGTTTGAACTCACAACTGTTGACTACTCTCTACTACTGTAGTGTTTGTGTTCCCACAGAGTCCTGCATACATACTTTCCACAGGCTTCAAACTCTTGCAGCAATAAATGTGGACAAAGTTATATGTAATAAGGGGCCAAAGTCCAAAAAACAGGGATAACTCTTACATACTTGCTCTTACAAACTTATTAAAGTGATACAGTAACAGGTTTTGAACTTTGCATGACTTTTCTGTAGGGTCTGAAGTCTGAATATCACGTCTGACATTAAAAAAACACAATTATATCTGTAATGATACAAAGACTGGACAGTCTGTGGAAATCTGTACAGTTGACAGGTATTACTGCATTACATACCAGCTAAGCCCATGCATCACAACCTCTTACAGCCACAAATGTAGACCAAGCAATAAATCACGGGGGTAAAAAGAACACACATAGGAACACATTTTACATATTGTTCTACAAACCTAGAAAAGTGATACAATAACATGTTTTGCATTAGCACAGATGTTCTGAAAGGTATGGAGTATGAGACACAAATGGCATTGTCTGACTGCAGTCCTCAATGTTTTGGCTAAGATATGGTAGGCAAACATAATTTATAAAAAACAAACCAAAATTATGAGACCAAAATCTGAACATTCTGCAAAAAAAATTTCAGTTGAGATGTATTACAAAGCAGTGTTTAACTTTTAATGCTACAATAACAGAACTGTTGTGATGCATACATACCACATGTTGCTCACATCCATGCCAGTCTACTTTCAATCAGATCATGATCAGCCTCAGCTGTGGAAAACACAGACCAGAACAGAATACCATTATGAATACCAAGCCTGACTATATGCAGCTTTAAACTAGTACAAGTAATGTCTGAAAGTCATACGCACACATCTGTGGGGTGCCACCAGTCCAATATTCCTCGATCCAATGGTCAAGGGTATCCCTCCTCCTCATCCTGAGGTCTCATTAGTGGTTCCTACACTATTCCCCAGTGCAGGGGATACTGGCAGCACTGGTCAGAGCCCGAGCCAGACTATTCCAACCCTCTGTCCTTGATTGTGAGCCAGGATAGTGTCTCCACAGGAGCCAGGTACTATGCTCATTCACTATTAGTCCAACAAATATTTTATAGTCCTGGACTCCCCACCTTTGAGCCCTAAATCTCAAAACCTCTCCAGAAACACCTTCCATGTCTGCCACAAAGCAAGACCAATGTAGAATGATATTTTCCCACCAAATGCATGTATGACATTTACTCAGAAGGTGTACTTTTTCATTTGGCAAACATTTCAGAAAGCTGCACATCTCTTACCGTCATGCAAATGGGGTGCAAAGGTGTAGTGTGTTTGTGTGATGGTAAGTGATGCAGAAGTTTGGTAACTAATGCAATTTCCATGTTATTTCAGACACAAGCAGTTTTGTAATTGTATAGTGCATGCCAAGCCACATAGTAGGAATATACTTCTCTGAACATAGCACGCATTATACCCACAGCCATATGTTTGCTATAAACTAGGCAATACATAGATTAATAAATAATTCCATAGCTGACACAATATTACTGTGTCAGTCCTACGTCATATACATATTATCTAAGCTACACTAGGTCAACTGCTGTAAGTGAGAGTGACTATAATGTGAAGTGGAATAACATTAAAATTGAATGGAATATACTGCATTCAAACTCTGGACCATACAGATGTTAGCCCTGCACTGACAGCTATTGCCACAGGAAAGTTGGGAACTCCCTTCTCTATGTGTCAGTTCATTGCTAAATACTGCAATGTCACAACAGGAAAACAAGGACTGTACACCTTGTACTTGAACACAGGACCATCTAGACTTCTGCCCTAGACTTAACACCTGCTGCTACAGAATAAGTTTTATAAAATCCCCTAAATTAGTATTCAGTGTTAAGTTCGCGCTGTTAACCACAGCGCAACAGCTCTTTGCGGGTTTGTGAGATGCACAGTTTCATTAATAGAAAGCATCCGGTTTCTATTTTTGGCTATCTGGGCACTGTCTGCTACCTGGGTGGTCCAGTTGTCCAGTTTGTGCAATACCGCTGTACAATAAAAACTGATTAGCATAGCCAAACCAGTTTGTGCTAAGTGGCGCATCATGCAAACAGTGCCCCCCATCATCCACTAAAGTAAGATAGAAGGAGAAAAAAAAAAACAGGAAATATGTTATAACAAAAAATTGTTACTACACAGGAGGTATGTCTTCAGAGACTTGGATTTCAAATCTCACCCCAATGCACCTTCAGAAAACAGGATGGGTGCCTTATACCTGTTTGTCACACAACAGCTTAGCAGCAAACGGTTACCATCGCACAACAATCTTCCACAATGTATTTTAAATATTTAGCCATCAGATGTTATTTATACATGTATTATATGAAATAGATTTGGATGTACTGCACTTAGTGATCACACAACCTGTTAGGACTATTGCTTGAAATTATACCAATTTGTGTTGCTTGGCTATTCAGCAGTTATCTGACCAGTATTCATAGATATGCAATGTGAAAGCCAGTCTACCTCATTTACCTTACATTGTGTTTGTATATTAATGGTGAATAGTATGATATGCAGTTGTCAGCAAATGAAGGCCAGGTTGGATTCCACAAAAAAGCATGCATTGCTCTTTTGGTGGTGTGGACTGGGAGCACAAGGTGAATTTTTTTATTATGGCGTATACGAGGGTACACTGTTCTTTAGAAGGGGTGGGCCAAGCTGAGGTCATATTATGGCACAATGTCTCTATCTAAAGACATACCATTATAAACATATGATGCCAAACTGAGGCCATGCACTGATTACCAGTACTTTGGAGAGTTATGAATATGTGAATCTTGCATGGCTGAAGACTATTACTTTCTAATGGACACATACAAGTGAAATAACTCACTGCTGCCACATGTTACATAACTTTCTATACACATCTCCCATCTTTCACCTGCTTACTGTACCACATGATGAAATACAAGTAGATGCCATAATAGTATTATACATTACAGTACATGTTCAGGACTTACCTTGTAAATGCTGTTGTCTTTTTTCCACACTTTGTGACAACTCTAGGAAAAACCAGTATGGAGTCTGCATGGATGCTTTATATCTTGTAGAATCGACTCACAAGATTGGTTGATTAGCATGCAATTCACCTGCTTATGCAGTAATTAGCATCTCTGGAGCACAGACTAATCCAGATGCAATCCATTAATAATGTACTCCGTTAGAAAAAGGCAAATGTGTAAAAAGCCAAATTGATTTTGAGGAGAGTTAGTACATTGTTGAAATCACTAAAATAACCATATTTCTTCACAATATATCTCTACGGAGGAGTATTGCACTCCAGCAGATATGTTCCGATTTTGCTACCTACATAATGGATTTGCTAGAATGTAGTTAAGAATAAATGTGAAGTAGTGGCTTTCAAACTTTAATCTGTATGCATTACTTGGAAGTGTAATGATGCTATGACCTTGGCTGTCAAACCATTTTGGAGGTTCACATCACTAAGAATACCTGAAAAGGTAATGCTGTGTTATACGTATGTACACTTGTTACATGGACAGGTCTTTTACCATTTCAGAGATGTTTTGTTAGTACAATGGATCCTTAGCCTGTCATTTTGTTTTTTTTTTGGGGGGGGGGACAAAGATGAGTTAGTGCTAGGGCCCTAACTAGATTGGAATGTTATTTTGGGTGGGTGAGCATGTTTTACTTACTGCTATGGCACAAACAAGGATATGTTTCTCTTGTTAGTCTCCTTGTTTTGTATCGACACTCTTGTTATTTTTTGAAATATGTATACTCTTTCATGTTTATCCAAGGGGGAATACTGACAGCCTTCCTTTACTGCTTTATCTGTAAACAGTTAATTTGTAGTTATGTGATCCTCATATATTATCATTCTTTTGTCTTGTAGGGCACAATATGTCTGCTCATCATAGGTCCCCATTTACAGATGCAGATAATAATCTGATAATTGATGCCTTAAGGCAACATGCTGCTGTGCTGCTGTCCAGGGGGTGAGCCAATATGGCTCAGAATACAGCCCTCTGGGATGAATTAGTGACCAACATTAACACTGATGGGTGACACAGTCTTACATATGAACAGGTGCATCACAGAGCCACAGACATGGTAACTTCTGCATGTAGGCATGCAGCTGCAGTGGAACACAATCAAGTCACAGGTGGAAGGCCTGCTGCAGAACCCCCCCCCCCCACACTGGTACTAGGGAATTTCTGGCAAACATTACCACCCAGGACAGCTCCCAGCAATCCATGGCATAGTAGGTTCTGGATGTGGGTGCAACTCTTGCATCCCAAGAGGAGCTCCCGGCTATGTTTCTTTAGATGATAATTAGAATACTGTGGCATTGTGCAATAATTTCAATAATGTATATGTCTGTGTCAGTTGTTTGCTGGTTGGGTGCTTAATTTGAAGTTGTCAGCCACGTTCTTCTTGATATTTGAGGTACGGCAGATATAGAGGTGTAAGTGTATTATCAACTGTTTTACTGTTAAATGTGATGATGTTGTGATAATCTCTTGCTTTACTTATTTCAGAATCATCAGGAATACAGAGACACAGACCTCCTGCAAACAGTAAGCCTAATACATTTATGTCAGTACAGTAGATAAATTTCAAGATATCTCATAATGTGTCCTCTCAGGCCTGCTGTATGTATTGATATACTGTCAGTAATAGTGATGGCAGTATACTTTTTTAGCATATATTGCATCATAGTAGTGCAGGTATTAATGTATTCCTGTGCTTTTCCCTTTTATCACAGATGAGCATGACAGTAGGGGTGCGGGCACTCTGACACCTGATGTCATTGTCTCAACAGCCACCAATGATGATGGTAGCCAAACTGAGGCACAGTTAGGGGGGTGCAGAGGCTGAATTTGGCACAGAGGGTGACATCCAGCAACCCTCTTCATTTTCCCCTGACATGGCCAGTAGGTCTATGCCTACCCAATCTACCAGGGCCATAGATACTGGGCAGGTTAAGGATGAGGACATTGATCAAGGGATTATAGCTACTGCTGCTTCAGTGCCTGTCAAATCTGTCCATACCTAAAGTGTTGGCAAAGTGTCATGCAGGAGGGTTGATAGGGTGCTTAGAGGAGGCCTGCTGTCATTCCTCCACTTGGTGCAGGTGTCTCTTCCCGTGCCACTCAAAAGATGTTTAGGACCATCATAGAGGTGATCCAGACAAATGTTCAGGGTTCTAAATGTGGCACAGTCTGACATCTGTGACTTCCTCCATCGTGTAGCCAATTCAGTGGATACATTAAATAACACATTGGAACATGAAGTGTCTGTTATGGAATGAGGGGTTTTTATCATGGACCATGCAGTGTCTGTGATGACAGGCCTGCTGGGAGGGGGATGCCATCCACTTGAGTGTAGGTCAGCCACACCATGTGCTTCTAGCCAACATGGCCATGCCAGATCACACTCTCATATTGGCAGTACTTCCCCTGCTACATCAGGGAGTGTGCTGTCCACACCCAGATGTGGCAGGCCATGGGGTCATGGTCATAGGCATTCCCATGAAAGGAGCACATCAGCAGACCACAGTCACATTCAGGTAGTAGCACTGCATCTGATCTTGGGTATGGAGGTGCCAGTACATCTCCTGGCAGAGCCAATGAACTGACAACTCTATTATGCACAGCTTACACCTGTCTAACATATCACAACATAGAGCTACCTCTGAGTTTGGCTGTGTTCATGCACCCGTCACACATTACTTTCACATAGAGGACCCCTACAGACACACACACACACACACACACACACACACACACACACACACACACACACACACACACACACACACACACACACACACACACACACACACACACACACACACACACACACACACACACACACACACACACACACACACACACACACACACACCAGTTACAAGGCTCAGCCTGCCTGCTTCCCAGTTCTTACACATGCACTCAACAACCTCTGTTGTCAGCCTAGGCCTCCTGCTCCCCACAACACCCTGTGCAAGTGATGATAACTGTGCCATACTCCTGATTTCTCTCCTTTTTATTCAGGGAAACTAAAGCTTTGTGTTTGATGCACAGGGTGCTTAGCTACATTATTGCTTAGTATATCTACATTTGTGTTGTTTAAATGATAATTATACCTGTGAATTATATTTGCCTTGCCGAGTTGTACAGTGGATATCATCATCTCACTACTTTACAGTGTATTCTCTTTTAAGGGTTGTGAAGTCAACAACTGCAATGTGTCTCATTACTTTCTAACTGATCTCTTTAATGATTATCCAGTACAAACATATTGTGCACATCATAAGCCAGAGCATCACATTCAGATCTCTGGATTGCATGACAGAACTGTAGTATAATCTCATCAGAAGCGTACAATATCTTGCTCTCTGTTACATGTAGCTCACCAGAAAAATGCATCTGCAGGACACCCCACAGGGCTTTCTCATCAAGCTAACACAGAGCATACAAACCATGCCATGATGTACGTGTACAGATTAAAACACATGTCACTATAATCTGTCTTGTATCACATGATGTGATGCCTGCTTGATATTCAGGGCACTGTCTGGTCATGCCCTGGTGAGATACCTGCATGTACTCTGATATAGCTGATGATATCAGCATTGTCCGTTAAGCATATGGTAATAGCAGTATCCCATCTGCTGGTGTAAAATGTGTCAGTAATATCGTTACAGCTCATTCACACACACACACACACACACACACACACACACACACACACACACACACACACACACACACACAGTTGACTGCAGTAAGAACAGAACCCCTACCTATCTAAGTACACAGAGAACAGAACTCTGAACATAATGCACTTGCTGCAGCACAAGTCTGACTTGCACTGTGTCAAACAACCCTTTATAGCTGATGACATCAACAGTGGCTGTAGAGGACAAGATATGTGTCCCACCTGCTGGTGTAAAATGCTGTCTGTAATATCAACTTACAGCTCACACACACACAGAGACACACCCACCCACAGTTGACTGCAGTGAGAATAGAACTCCTACCTAAGTACACCAACTACAGAACACTGCACACAACACATGCACCACTGCATAAGTATGACTTACAGTATGTTAAGCAACCCTTAATAGCTGATGACATCAGCAGTGTCTGTTGAGGCGAAGATATGCGTCCCATCTACTGGAGTAAAATGCTCTTTGTAATATCTCACTCACACAGAGAGAGGCACACACACACACACACACACACACACACACACACACACACACACACACACACGCACACATGCACACACGCACACACGTACACACACACACACACACTTGACTGGAGTGAGTATAGAATCCCTACCTAAGTAGGCAGACTACAGAACACTGAACTTAACACATGCACCATGGCACAAGTCTGACTTGTAAAGGAGTGCAGGTGATCTTATAGTAGATGACATCAGCAGGCCCTGTAAGGGACAACAGCTTGAGAGGCCAGTATAGAATGAATGTGTAGGTATGAGTAGCTATCAAAAAAATTGTCAGCTATGCCATTAGAGACATAACTGTAGGATAGCACATCTATTCTGCTGACTAGAGACAGACACACAATCAACTAAAATAAAAACAGAAACCCTATCTATCTAAGTGCACAGACTACAGAACACAGTACTTAAAACGTGTGCCACAGAACAACTCTGATTTATACAGGAGTGCAGGTGAACTTATAGTAGATGACATCAGTAGGCCATGTGAGGAACAACAGCTTGGGAGGCATGCATAGGTACATAGATTCTTGGCATCATATGAGACTAATTGCCTAATAGCACTAGGCTGCTTAGACGCCTAGCTGTATAACAACACATGCACCCTTACTGAACATATTTGGATGATTTCAGTTTAGCAGAGCAAGGCTGTAAGGACCACCAACTGACACTGTCCATGAGGGAGCACACAACATTATAAATTAGACTTTGTCATGTGGTTGATATATGTTCTGGAAAAAATAAACTGACACCCCAGGGTTGTAATGCTTATAGGTGTATGGCCAACATATGGATTGAAATCAGACAGCGTCATATATACATTTCCATAGCACATTGTACCATACCTATCAACCTTCTATAGAAAAAAATCTGGACAAAGCCTTACATATTTGGTTGAAAAAGACCAAACATAAGACCATGTTTTACATACTGCTCTTACAAACTTATACAGTTGGCAGAATAACTCTTTTTGCATTAATGTGAATTTTCTGAAGGGTAGGAATTTTGAAATTCAATTATCTGTCATTGTTTTCCAGGTTCAGTACTCAAGTATTTTCAAATTATCTGCCAGAAAACCAATTTTTTTATGAGAAGCAGGGTAAAAATGTGATGCAAAACTCAGGACATTCTACAAAACTCTAAGCAGTTGAAAGGTATGCATTGAGCAGCAGATTTGTGCTATGGGTAAATAAGTGTACATGCATGCAAGATACAACTGTTTGCACGTAGGTAAGCAGTGTGCAAATGTGAGCCACATTGCATAAAGGTGGTGCTTCCACTGACCCCAGGAACTATAGACCTATTATCCTGACTAGCCTTATCTGCAAGGCCATGGAGCGAACCATCATGGACTTTATCAGCAAAGGTATAGGTAATTTCCAAACACTTGACCCTACTGAATTTGGATTTGTCAAAGGGAGATCATGCCTGTTAAACCTGGAGGACTTCTTTGAAACAGTCACAAAGGCTCTGGACAAGGGGAAATCTGTGCATACAGCCTACCTATATTTAGAGAAGGCATTTGACACTATCTCCCACTCAGGCATCATTGACAAACTCACCCAGCTAGGCATCAACCCTTATATTATTAGATGGGCTGTTAACTGTCTCACTGATAGAACACATGCAGTCAAAATATGCGGAATCCATCTCCAACAGCAGACTTGTAACTAGTGGTGTTCCACAGGGATCAGTCCAGGGATCTCTACTTTTTGGAATCTATTTCTCCAAAGTACAAGCAAAAACTAAAGGTCTGTTGCTGACAAAGTTTGCTTATGACTGCAAACCGGGAGCAGTCATAGAATCTCCAAATGATGTCAACATCAACAAGAGGGTATTACACAAACAAATGATTAGTGCCAAAATCATGGCCTTAAATTGAATACAAAAAAAAAATGTATTATCATCCCTTTCAGTAAGATGTTCCTGCTAACTAACACATCAATAGCAACACCCTAAGTACACACTCAGTGGTGAGGGACCTGGGCATACAGATTGACAGCAAACTTACCTTTGATCACCATGTCTCCACAGTGGTAAGAAGGGCATTCTATATTGCTCATCTCATAAGTAAGGGCATTGCCTCCAGAAAAAAAAGAAGTTATAACCTCCCTGTATGCTTCCCTCATGAGGCCAATAATTGATTACAGTGCCCATTTTGGTATATACCTTTCTAGGCACCTACAACAACTGGAGAAACCACAAAGGTACCTCACAAGGAAAATTTAAGGTCTTCAGCATCTGTCCTATGTGGATCATCTGAAATCACTGTCACTCTATTTTCTTTCATAAAGACTACTCAGAGACAATCTCTGCCTTGCATATAAGGCAATCTCCGACCCAGCTTTATTGGAAATCTTGTATATTTGTGAGTCAAATGCTACATGGGTTACTTGCTTTAAAGACCTTAACCTGGTATGTGATATTAATAGAACCTGCTGGAGGGACAGATTTGTTTCCCAGAGGTTACCACACCTTTGGAACAGAGTCCCACTTCATGTCAAACAGAGCACCTCATTTTCTCTCTGCAAATATAATCTGGATGAATTGATGGGTAACTGTAAATCCACCCCAGGCATTCCACCTGTATCCCTCTTGGACACGGGCATTAGGTGCTGAACATGGAAATAAGGGTAGAACTTGGCTAGGCTTGTAAGGTCCCTAGGGTCATTAGCCTAGTAACTTCCTTTGATCTTATATGTGACAGTTAGTGGTATAAAAACAAAAAATCCAATGCCAAAAAAATTAATTTATTATACACGCAACACTTTTGGGTAAAAGCAACAGCAATATGTGATCATAGTCAGCCAGTCTCAAGATCCACACAATTAAATGCATATAAATAAATTTAACCTAATTCCAACTTAAAAACTTAATATAAAACAATTACAAAAAAGCATTTATATATATATATATATATATATATATATATATATATATATATATATATATAGTTCCACTTCTAACCATCAAAATTTCAAAACTTCGAAATTCTGATCATTGAGACCAGAACATCGAATTTTGAAACATCGAAGGTTAAAAGTGTAACCAAAAAAAAAACAAAAGAAAAAGAAATATTAACAATTGTATGCAGGGGGGCTTTGCCCCCCTGTGCCTCCCACCCCCCCACTTTAATATTCCAACTCCGAGACCGCACTACAGTGGAGTAAAGGGAAATCTCCTGTTTAACGCTATATGCAGAAGCGCTAAATGGCAGATTTTCAGTACCCTATCTGTAGTGCCATCACACATATGACACATAGACACACACAGTATGCAGGGCACCTTGGTGCCCTGCAAAAACACAAACATTCTCCCACCTACACTTACCTTTTTCTTCCCCTTCAAACCGTTGATGTTTTCAAACTCGATGTTCTGGTCTCGATGATCTGAACTTTGATGTTTTAAACATTCGATGGTTTGAAGGGGAATCATATATATATATATATATATATATATATATATATATATATATATATATATATATATATATATATGTAGATATATAAACACATTTAAATATACTATAATATTTATCTACTTTTTAATGCAATTGTAGTTTCTTCCTGATCAGTACAGGTTTTATACTTACAGCATTATTTAACCCAGGTTTAAAGTCTGCCTACAACCTAACAATCCATTCAAACTCTTTATTTTCCAGTATATTATTTGTATTACAACCTCTAGCTTGTTTATATACCACTTCCATTACTCTAAACTTAAAGTAATGTTCAGGACCAACGTCCATAATATGCTTACTTAATGCATTTGTCTGAATTTTTCTACGTATGTCAGACTTATGCTCAGCTATGCATTCCTTCAATTACCTAGTGGTTTTACCCACATAGAATGATGGACATTTCATGCAGGTGACCAAATAAACAACATATGTGGTGTTACAATTAGCTGTACAATAAAAACTAAACTCTTTATTTGTTGTTGGATGTACAAAAATATTATTCTTTACTAATATGTCATTGCAACAGCTACAATTCAAACATTGAACTGTGCCTGCTTTATTCACAGGATCAGGCTTTTCAATAGGTCTAAAGTCCTTATAACATAGCCTTCTCTTTATATTATTAAGGTTTCTATACGCAAAACTGGGTTTATCATCCAAAAACCTTTGCAGTTCTGGCATTGCTAATAATATGATCCAATTTTTATTTATTATTTTCCTTACCTGACTCATTCTAACACTAAATGTGGTAACATAACTCATCTTATTAGCTCCTTTATCAGACATTTTATTAGTCCGATCACCAGCCGGAAAAGTAGGTCTACTAATACCAGATCTATTGTTTAGGACCTCTTTACAGACATTTTCTATAGTTGTCAAATCATATCCATTACCAAAGAACTCGATGGGCATTTCCCTCATTTGTTCCTGACATATTTTATCATCAGTATTCATAGTTTCATAGTTTCATAGTTTCATAGTATAGTACTAGGCTATCTGCCCTGGGGCATTTGTAAGCCTAGCCATAGTGATGTGGCTTTTGCCACCCCATGAAATGGTACAAAAATGTACAGAATAAATCTAGAATACTGTGCCTCTGTCTAGTAGTGACACAATGAACGACCCCTTATATAATATAATTAGTTTACTGTGCCCCTGTCTAGCAGTGACACAGATGTGACCCCTGGGGTAAACTTAAGATCTCCCATCCACTCATCAAGATTTCTCTTGAAGAGAGTCAGTGAGGGGCTCTGCCTAATATGAACTGGGATCCTGTTCCAAAGCATGGGAAGCCTCTGGGTTATGAATCTATCCCTCCAGCATGTCCTATTCATACTTGTGCCGAGGTTTAAGTCTTTAGCTCTCGTGGTCCTGATAGATTTGGATTTTTTGAGGTGGAGCATGTCCATCAGATCCTGATTGGACATGGCCTTGTATGTCAGGCAGAGATCACCTCTGAGCAGGCGGTATGCTACTGAATAGAGCAGAAGTTTCTTTAGTCTGGCAGAATAAGACATATGTTGGAGACCCTTGATCCTTTTGATGAGGTACTTTTGTGGTCTCTCCAGCTGTTGCAAATGCCGGGTGAGGTACATACCAAATGGGGCATTGTACTCAATCATGGGTCTGATGAGGGAGGAATATAGGGGTACAATGACATCCTTGGATCTGGATGGGAATCCCTTCATGATAAGGTATGCAAGGTAGAATGTTTTTCTAACGACTTTGGCAAGTGGGTGTCAAATGAGAGGTCGCTGTCTACTTGGGTCCCTAGGTCTCTGATTACTTTTTCCATACTCAGTGGGTTGCTGTCTATGTGATAATGTGTGGGTACTTTGTTTTTTCCAAAAGGGATGACTATACATTTTTTGGCATTTAGTTTAAGGCCGTGACTACGGCACCAGTTGTCCGTTTCAGTGAGGCCTTTTTGTAGGATGTGTGTGTCTGCTGGTGTATCAACTATGGTGCCTAGTTTGCAGTCATCTGCAAACTTTGTCAGCCACAGCCCTCCCATGTTTGCTTTAACATCTGAGAAATAAATGCCGAACAAGAGGGGTCCCAGGACAGATCCCTGTGGGACACCACTTGTGACTGGCTTTGAGTCTGACATTGCTCCAGCGATTTTAACTTTATGGGTTCTGTCCTTTAGCCAGTTTGCAACCCATCTAGTGACATAAGGGTTTACTCTTAAGCTGTTTAGCTTATCTATGATGCCTAAGTGGGGTATTGTGTCGAAGGCCTTAGCCAAGTCCAGGTATGCTGTATGGACTGCTTTGCCCTCATCAATGACTCTAGTGACTGTTTCAAAAAAGTCAACCAGGTTTAAAAGACAGGATCTGCCCTTTACAAAGCTGAACTGGGTGGGGTCAAGTGTCTGTAGGTCCCCTATGTCTCTGTTTATGAGTTCCATAATGATTCTTTCCATAGCTTTGCAGACCAGGCTAGTTAAGCTTATGGGGCGGTAGTTTCCAGGGTCTGTAGAGGACCTTGTGGAGTGGGACCACTGTTGCTGTATGCCAGTGTTCAGGTACATATCCCAAAGTAAGGCTAAGGTTAAATAGCATTTTTATGTGTGGGTTTAGCTCCTCTTGGAGTTCACGTAACACGCACCCCGGGATACCGTCAGGTCTCATTGATGCTGTGTTTTTTGCTTTGTTTAGGGCGGTTCTCACTTGGACATCTGAGATGACAGGGAGATTACATTCAGCTGGGATAAGTATTTCTTCTTTTGGGGGTGAAGGAGGGGAGAAATTTGCACTGAACCTGTCAGCCAGAATGTTGGCAATATCTGTGGGATCAGTGTAATTTTTGTTGTTGTGAACTAACTCTGAGCGTATCTGAGGGTTTCCGCCCAGGTTTCTAACATAGTTGAAGAAGGCTTTGTGGTTATCTTTAGTGTCCTTAGCGATTTTTCTCTCAAAGTTTGCCTTGGATGTTTTTATGAGAGAATGTAGTTTTCTGCTAATGTTGATCAGAGATGTCTTCCCTTCATGGGATTTCGCTCTGACGTGCAGTAGCTTCCTTCTTTTGTTATACAATTTGTTTATGGCTGAGGTCCACCAGACAGGACGCTTACATTTGGTGGAGAGGGACTTGGATTTGTTTGGGATTGCATGATCCATGCATTCTTGGAGATGTCCATAGAAAGCATTTGTGAAGGATTCGGCATTGTGGGATGTGGTATCCACTGGCACAGTGGGCTTAAAGGATACCATCTCAGTCTTAAGAAGAGTGAAGTCTGCTTTTGAGAAGTTTTTCACTGTGGTCTTTTGTGCTGGGGTGGAGGTGGGATATGTATATCCAGGGTGATTAGTTTGTGGTCAGATCTCACTAGTGAGGGGTATACTTCCAGTGTGGAGCATTTTGTCCCCATGTTTGTGATGATCAGGTCTAGTATATTATCTCCCCTAGTGGGATAGGTGACTAGTTGTTCCAGTGCATTTGAATTTATGAATTCCAGGAACCTTTGGGATAGGGTATTAGGGCTAGAATAATGTACCCAATCTATGTTTGGGTAGTTGAAGTCTCCCAGTATGATGGTATTTTGTGATACATTCATATCCTCCAATGTCTTCAGGAAGGCTGAGTGGGGTTCTTGAGATTGGGAGGGTGGTCTGTAACGTGCTACCAGTTGTATAGAAGTTTTGCCTATGGTTAGTTGCACCTGTATGGTCTGATGCTTCATGTGTTGCTACTAACCTGGAGGTGTGGGTGTCCTTTATGAATATGGACACTCCCCCTCCCTTTGTGGTTCGGCCCAGGTTTTGGGGCCGAAAAGCATGATACAAGGTATAGCCTGGTAGTGCTGGGGTGCTCTCAGGAGCCTTGAACCAGGTTTCAGTTACTGCACAGACGTTGATGTTCTCCATGCTGAGGAGTGCATCAAGTGCCCGCATCTTGAGATTTAGACTTCTGGCATTGAGCAGCATTACCCTTAGTTTTTTTCCATTTTTGTTTTCTAAGG
Organism: Protopterus annectens; assembly: GCF_019279795.1. NCBI lineage: Eukaryota > Metazoa > Chordata > Ceratodontiformes > Protopteridae > Protopterus > Protopterus annectens. Next base: position 1,688,425,175 of record NC_056737.1, read on the forward strand.
AGGTGGGTTTGTCTTTTGAGCCTTGCTTAAAAAAGGCACTATGGGGGTGGCAAGAGCCTTAGCCAATATCTGGAAGCCCAGTGGTGACAGGCGTAAGCCATCCCTTGCAAAGCAGCATGGCTTGTCCAACATATCATCCCAGGCAGACAGACATTGGATCCCCTTAGAATAACACCAGTACATGAGCCAATTGTTAAAGCTGATTATCTTGTCTTTGTATTGTGGTATCATTCTTGGTGAGGGCAAGATGCTGCTCAGGGTCAGGGTCATACCAGTCTGGGCTACATAATCAGAGAGCTCCTCTATGTCTCTTTTCATGTAGTCCAGGGAGGTACGTCTCAGATCATTCACACCAGCATGGACAATGACGGAGTCATATTTGTACTTGCTTTGGAGTGACCTGAGTGCGTGTGTTATGTGGCAGATCCTAGCTCCCGATAGACAGCTCACAGTCACCTTCTCCTTGTTCAGCCTGGTCAGTGGGACATCAGTGTGTCTGACTATGGAGTCACCTATTATTAGTGTATCAGGCAAGGTGTTTGGCCTTAAGGGCTGCGATTGGTCAACACACTGATTTATTGAAGTATGTGTTGCATGTGTTTTGTTTTGAGGTGGTGGATTTTTGGATGTCTGCTTTGGGAGCCTCTGTTGTTTTGGTAAGTTTTTTATTAGATCCTTCGAGTATGTCTTTGTGTTTTTATGTGTTTGGTTTGCAATTATGGTAAGTCTATGTGGGACTGGGATTGTTGTGTGTGTGGTTGCCATCTCCTCCTGTCTGGTCATGCCAGCCCTGAGTTGAGAGAGTTCAACCTCCAGTTTGGCTATATAGTTGCATCTCTCACATGTATTTGTGTTTGTTGGGAGGAGGAGAGGGTTGTCTGTGTACGTGGGACAATTGTGGCATTGTCTCAAGATACCCAGATTGACCAGCTGAACAGGAGATGACGCCAGTAATCTACCACTCAACATGCTAGAACAGTATAAGGGAGTGGTATACCTTTAAGGGAAGTGGATATTCACAGGGGTGGTAAGTAGATGTAGTGCTTTACTTAGTACGAGAGTGCTTACATAGTAGAGAAGTATTGAGAACAAGTGCTAGGCTTATAATACAGTGAGTAGTCTGGTTATACTAAGAGTAGAGCTTCCTTAAGGGAAAATTTAAGAGCAGACTTGGCGGAGCCAGAAAAAGTTTAACCTTGTTTAACCGGCGCTGCGCTATGCGCACAACAAAGCCGTGCAAACGTGGATTTTAAACCGTGAACTACAAAAAAGCTAGAAATGGTCCCAAACAACCAATTACTACAGCTTCTTGTGCTGAGGTCACTTCCCCTAATGACAGGTAGGCTGCTCAAGGCTCCCCACTCCCACTGGTGAGCAAAGAAACTTCCTTCTATCCAAATAAAGTAATGGACAACACAGGAACTACACCACAGCCCAGAATACAGCAATGCCTGTAAACTGGTCTAAACTAGTCGAGGAAGGCGGGAAAACAAGGATAATGTTTTTGTTTTTTTGTTTTTTTGGAGAAACACACAGAAAATGCCAAAATAGTGATAAATTAGTTACACAGGCTAGCACACTTTAGTGGGCAGCCTCCACAGTTAAATTAAACAAACAAACAAGCAAACTTTCGATCAAATTCGACTAAAATGTAACTTTAAGTGCAGATTTTAAAATAATGCAGCAATCAGTTAAAAAACAGTTCAGGCTAGTTCAAGGTAAGCTACAGAATCTATTTCAAGTGAAAAAAAAGCAAAGATACTTAAATCCAGAAGGTAGTCGGTTTTCGGAGTTCCCTGCTGCTAGGACCACTCTGTAAACCCACGTGGAGATTGTCTGAGCAGCATAGCCAGAAAAAAACGCCCAGAGGTGGATTTTAAACAGTGAACTACAAAAGAGCTAGAAATGGTGCCAAACAACCAATTACTACAGCTTCTTGTGCTGAGGTCACTTCCCCCAAGGACAGGTAGGCTGCTCAAGGCTCCCCACTCCCACTGGTGAGCAAAGAAACTTCCTTCTATCCAAGTAAGTTAATGGACAACACAGGAACTACACCACAGCTCAGAATACAGCAATGCCTGCAAGCTGGTCTAAACTAGTCAAGGAAGGCGGGAAAACAAGGATTTTTTTTGTTTTTTTGGTAGAAACACACAGAAAATGCAGAAACAGTGATAAATCAGTTACACAGGCTAGCACACTTTAGTGGGCAGCCTCCACAGTTAAATTAAACAAACAAACAAGCAAACTTTCGATCAAATTCGACTAAAATGTAACTTTAAGTGCAGATTTTAAAATAATGCAGCAATCAGTTAAAAAACAGTTCAGGCTAGTTCAAGGTAAGCTACAGAAGCTATTTCAAGTGACTCTGGTCACTGTGCTTTCCTTATAGCATTGAAGATGTGGGGTGCATGCATACTTTGTCTATGGATGTAACAATTCAAATGTACATTCTTTTATGGACACTTGCCTGTATTGTTACCCTTTTTCAATAATTCTACCTCTAAGAAGACTATTTTATCATAAGAACTTAACATCTTAAATTTCAAAAAGTTAGTAGTATTGCTCATATACATAGCATACTCACTTGACATTTCTTCAGTCTACTCCCAAATCAGGAAAGAGTCATCAACAAATCGATAAAAACTAACTTTCATATTCAAAAAGGTTGCTTTTACTATAAACGTACTGCTTTTCCCACTGATGTAAAACTAAATTGGCATATGTGTTTGCACTTTGTCTTTCCAGTTGCCACTATACCGCCTTTTGTTTTGTGGTACAGTTAATAGCATCTAAGCACCATCTGTAATCTATGCCGGGTTTTCCCAATGGCCAAAAATATTTATTGAATGTATCCACTTTCTATGTCTGCCTGTCTGTTTCCTAGGTGGTCTGGTTTCAGCAATACCGTGCTTTGCACAATCCAGTTAAGCACAGCCAAACCTGCAGTTTTTGTGTTTGTGTTACATATCACATTGCGAAAACAGTGGATTAATAAAAAGAAAAGTAGGAAAACAAATGAAAAGGGAGACATACATGAACTGAGTAAAAGCGAGGTATGACATACACACTACAAAATGATACTACACATCAGATATTTCTACATAGTTCAGGATTTGAACTCTCACACCACTGCAGATTCAGAAAACAAGATGGATGCCTTAGTTCTCTTTGCCATACAAACAGCTTTACAGCAAAGAACTGAAATCATTGTTCACACCAACAAATGCATCAGAATGTACACTTCTATGAGATGTTCAGCTGTAACTTGTACTTTTAATCCTATGTATTATATTTGGACGTAGTACACTTTCTGATCACACAATCTGTTAGGATTCTGATTGAAAATATACAACTTTGTATTACTTGTCTGTGTTTCTTGGTAATTCTTCAGTTATATACCAGTACTGTGAGACATCCAAGTATATAAGGCATTCAATATCCTTGGCCTTAAAATTGTGTGCGGATATTAACTGGGAGCTATATAATATGCATTTGCCAGCACATGAAGGCTAGGCTAAATGGCACAAACAGCCATATAGGGTTCTTTTGGGGAAAACCATTGTTGAGTTACTATTATGACACAAACAAGGCTACACTGCTCTTGGTGGGGGGGGGATGTACTGTTATGTCACAAACAAGCATAGCCTGTTCTTTTGTGGGTAAACAAAGTTGTTACTGCTGTGGTACAAACAAGGATACGATGTTCTTGTTACTCTCCTTGTTCTGCTTCCTGCCTGTTGTTTGATCTTGGTAAGGGTTCTGAAGTCAGAAACTGCAATGTATATCAGTACTGTCTAACTTCTCTCTTTATAGATTTTCCGGTACAAAAGTGTGATGCAAAAATAAGGTCATGTAGCAAGCATAAGTATACTTCAGAGGTAGAACTGTGCGAATCTTTGAAACCTGAGGCCTAGTACTTACTAATGGACACATATGCGTAAAGTAAAGGTCTCTCTGCTGTCACATGTTAAAGTACATTTTGCACAAATCAACAGCGCTATTTACTTAATTACTGTTCCAACCTAATAAATAGAAGAATATCCCATAATATTATTCAACAATTACACTGTAGATTTAGGACTTACCTTGCAAATGCAGCAGTGGGTGCATTTTGAGTTCAGGGCAGACTCTGTCTGATGCAAGCAGTACACAGCCAGTACATGGGGAGGTACTGGTTGTGTGAGTTTCCTGGCACCAATGTTACTATGTGTGTGAGTAGGAGAAAGGTATTAGGCATCTGGGTGGTCACTGAATGTGCTATGCATTGTCTTTTGGTCAAAGCAAGGGCATACTGAGCATGCCTATATGGTGTCTCCTCTGAGCCCTCCTCTGACTGTGTCTGTGGTGACCTAGGAATTGGTGGGGAGATGTGTGTCGCTTCCCCTAGCTGAGCTGCCTGCAGCTGTTTCCACAAAATCAGATTGTGTAGCATAGCACATACTCTGAAAATTGATCAAATGTCTCTGGATTATACTGCAGGACTCCACCAGATGTATCTAAGCACCAGAATCATGATTTCAACAGCCCAAACATATGCTCTGTGATGTTTCTGGTTTGAGTGTGTTCCTCATTATGGCATTCTTCCATGGGTGTGTGTGTGCACTTCTGATGGGTGTCATCATCCACGGCTCTAGTACATAGCGAGCATCCCCCAGTAAATGGCCCTGTGGGATGTCCCCCCTAGCAAATATCTAATACAGCTGTGATGTGTGCTAGATACGGGAGTCATGATAACTGCCAGGGTTGCCAGCAGACACATTCAAGATTATTCCCTGGGCATTGCACACTACTTGGCAGTTAATGGAGTGGTATCCCTTCTGGTTCATGTAGGTTCTACCCTGCTCACCATGTGGTGCCTTGACGTGTACATGAATGTAATCTATGGCACCCAGTACTTCAAGGTAGAGTGCTACAGAGTAGAATCATTGCATACTGCTCACCTTGTCCTCAGAACTCGGAGAAAACATATGTGCTTACTAGCATGTATGAGCATAGCATCCAGGAACTGGTGGAAGATCCAGGATGCTGATGCCTGTGGCACACCCATCATGTCCCCAGTTGTCTTTGAAAAGTATCTGTAGCTAATATTCTAAGTGGTACACATACCTTAGTTTCCTCTGGGATGGGTTCCCCTTGATTGGTTCTGTCTCTGAGTTGACAGGGGCAGAGCTCACAGAGTTCTTGAAAGGTGTACTTGTCCAGCCCGTAGTGCTTTACAGTCTCCAGGTCATGTAGTGTCTGATAAGCAACCCTAGGCCTAAACACTCTTCTCTTTCTCGGACTAGGCCTATTGTTATCAGCACCAGTATCATTGACCTCAGCCTGTAGCACATAAATATGTAGCAAATCTGCATCAGCCCCTAACATTGTGTTAAAATTTCCTTTTATGTATGCCAGTGGTATTGAAGTATTTAGGAAAAACAAGAATGGAGATTACATGGATGCTTTATAGAATGTTGTATAGCTGCACCATGTTGGATTGGTTCATGAAAATGGAATTCACCTGCTTATACTGTAATTAGCATCTATTACAGAAACCTGCTACTTGCTCATCAGTGCGCTAGGTGCACCTCCGCACACCCCTGTGCAGCTATGCATAAATTAAGTAAGCATGGCACAGTCATACTTTCCTCCATTCCTGTGATATCTCGCAAGCATTTAGAATAAAAAAGAAAGGTTGCCCACCCTGTGCTTGAACTGAGGACCATCTGAACTCTAGCCCTACACATAACACATGGTGCCATTGTGTATATGAGGGCTTAAAAATGTACAAAAATTATTTGAAATGGACAGAAAAGACACATTTTACAACAAAGTTCTGAGGATGACACACAACCTGTAATTTGTGCATAGCTTACATGCCTTTTTACCCTCCACAGACCTACCTGTACAACTTTGAAAGTGTTACCTGACACACACCCCTGATGACATCACTCATTGTTGACATCCATTGTAAACAAAAACACAATGGAAGTGCCTACACAAAGTAAACATTCCTACAGGGTTACTCTTTTTTTTAATTCAGCAATTCCAATAAGTTTTTACCTAATTTGCATCTTCACCATGCCGACAGCATGGAATCTACATGGTTAGTAACTGCGTCAGCAGAGAAACTGCATGGGATCACAATGTTGTAGACACAAGAAAGGCTACTACTTTGCCCATATATCTACCACATACTGCATATGCTTACAGTACAGTATAATACTCTGTTTCAGGATGTTTAAATAATTTAGCATCCTGCAAAATGTACAGTTATATTTTCTTTTGGGGGGGGGTGCAAATGTGCATTTATGTCATAGCACTTAAAAATGTATTTTTTATTTTGTAACTCTGATATTCTAGCATTCACAGTGTGTAATTAGGTCATACTATGTGTGGTGTTACATTTTGAGGTCAGTACTGTATAAATTTTAAGAGCTTTTACTTGCTCTTGTTTCCATGTAGACTCCTTTTCATGGCTGTATTTGAAAAGTTTTTGAATACAAGGGCAACAGTAACACAGAATCTACATGGTTTACTCACAGCTTAGCAGATCGCTCCACTGTGTTGGTTGGCTTCATCATCATCATCATCATCAGCCCTTTTTTTCCATTTTTTTCTACATGGAGTCAGGGTATCATGTTAAGTGTTGCCAACTCTCTTGATTCAGTGCCACACTCCTGCCTTCTTCAAACTCATGCCTGACTGTCACAGATCTTCTTTCACACAATCTGTCCACCTCTTTGATGGACATCCTCACTTCCTCTTACCTTCTTCCTGTCTGTCCCAAATCTTCCTCTCCAGATTGTCTTCTGCTTTTCTGCATATGTCCAAACCACTGTAATCTGTTCTCTTTGATCTTTTCTGCAATTGGAGCTACTTTGGTTTCTGCTCTTATGTCCTCATTTCTTCATCTGTCTCACAGTGTGCATCCTATCACCTTTCTCAGGAACTTCATTTCCATCACCTCTAGCTTCTTCAGCTGTTCTGCCTTTACTGCCCAGGTTTCTGTATCATACAGTAATACTGGTCGCACCACTGTCTTGTACTTCTTACTTTTCAGCTGATTTGACATTCTTCTGTCACAGACTACACCTGATACTCTATGCCAATTGGCTGCAGCCCCTCTGATTCTAGCTTTGACCTCTTCATTTGGACTACCCTTCTCCTCAACTACCCCTCCCAGATACATGAAGCTGTTTACCTGTTCCACTATCTTCCCTTCTATCTCTAGTCTCAGCTTCTTCTGATTTCCCCAATTTTCTGCCAGTACCACCATCTTGTCTGAGCTTAGTTTCATCCCATGTGCCTTCCGATTTGCATTCCATTCCCCTATCCTTTGCTGAAGTTCTAACTCAGAGTCTTCCTGTACTGCCCCATTGTCTGCATGCAGCAGCTTTGTTGATCCATCCCCTCCAACCTGTTTGCTAATGTAGTCCATCACCAGTATGAAGAGCACTGGGCTCAGACCTGAACCCTGATGTACACCCACTCCCACTGGCAACCCCTGTGTGAGACCAAACACTATTCCTACTTGATACCACAAAAACGAGCACCAGCAGCCAAATCGAAAGCAAACGGAGTTTAATTAATAACGTAAGCATCAAACGCTTTTGGAGAGCCCAGTGTCTCTCCTTCCTCAGACAAATTTTAAAAACAGCTTGCAATCACATTTATACAATTTAAAATCAATTGAATAATCAAACAATTTTAGTTAATTACATTAAATCAATGACGAGCATATGTATATATATATATGATTTATAATATAACTTAACTACCACAATAATTAAATATTGCCACACTCTGTTCCTCTTCATTGCCATAAAATATTGTAATGTATGCATGTGAGTTTGTGGGCGTCTGCATACTAAGACACTCGTAATTCATTCTTAAAGTAAAAATATATAAATATATATATATATATATATATATATATATATATATATATATATGTGTGTGTGTATAAAAACACACACACACACACACACACACAAAACACACACACACACACACACACACACACACACACACACACACACACACACACACACACACACACACACATATACACACAATATAAGGAAAACCTTAAAATATTTAAAATAAACAATAGGAATTAATTGCTAACAGGTTATAAATGCAGAAAACGCTTGCTTTTAACAGTACCATAAACTATATTTAACAGTTTAAACCACATTTAATTAACATGAAAAACAAAAAATAAAAAAATAAGAAATAAAAAATAAAAGCAAGCGTTCATCTTAACATTATACACACACAGCAACTAGCTAAATCCCATACAAAGGGAACTACCTTTTCAAAGATAACAGTTTTAGAACACAGGAGATGGAAACATACTCATTTAAACCAGGGTGCATATATGCACCAGTATGGATCTGCCAGGCCAATTCATTAATGTCTAAATGGATTTGCCACATTTTAGAAGGGGGCGTAATTTAAAAAGCATGCTTGAGTTTCAATTACGTCCTGCTCGTCAACGAGCGTTAGCAATGACTAAGAGTGGGGCGTGTAATCAATGTAAGTATGTTTTGACAGATTCTAAAGTTACAGTTAGGAATTTTGAATATTATATAACAGGGAAATATTGTTGTGAGACAAATGGTGTGGTCTACCTGGCCTTGTGTCAGAAATGCGCTGCTTTTTATATAGGGAAAACTGAAAGGAAGTTCAAGCAGCGCATTTATGAACACATATATGCTATTTCAAGGTATGATTCTAACAATGCCCTTGCTAGGCACATTGGTGCATTCCCTGATCATCATTTTAAGTTTACGATCATGGGGAAAGTGAAGGTAGACAATAAGGGAGGTCCGTGGCAAATCCATTTAGACATTAATGAATTGGCCTGGCAGATCCGTACTGGTGCATATATGCACCCTGGTTTAAATGAGTATGTTTCCATCTCCTGTGTTCTAAAATTGTTATCTTTGAAAAGGTAGTTCCCTTTGTATGGGATTTAGCTAGTTGCTGTGTGTGTATAATGTTAAGATTAACGCTTGCTTTTATTTTTTATTTCTTATTTTTTATTTTTTTGTTTTTCATGTTAATTAAATGTGGTTTAAACTGTTAAATATAGTTTATGGTACTGTTAAAAGCAAGTGTTTTCTGCATTTATAACCTGTTAGCAATTAATTCCTATTGTTTATTTTAAATATTTTAAGGTTTTCCTTATATTGTGTGTATGTGTGTGTTTGTGTGTGTGTGTGTGTGTGTGTGTGTGTGTGTGTGTGTGTGTGTGTGTGTGTGTGTGTGTGTGTGTGTGTGTGTGTGTGTGGGGGTGGGTGTTTTTACACATATATATATATATACATTTTTACTTTAAGAATGAATTACGAGTGTCTTAGTATGCAGACGCCCACAAACTCACATGCATACATTACAATATTTTATGTCAATGAAGAGGAACAGATTGTGGCAATATTTAATTATTGTGGTAGTTAAGTTATATTATAAATCATATATATACATATGCTCGTCATTGATTTAATGTAATTAACTAAAATTGTTTGATTATTCAATTGATTTTAAATTGTATAAATGTGATTGCAAGCTGTTTTTTAAATTTGTCTGAGGAAGGAGAGACACTGGGCTCTCCGAAAGCATTTTGGTGCTTACGTTATTAATTAAACTCCGTTTGCTTTGGATTTGGCTGCTGGTTCTCGTTTTTGTGGTTTCTAGTCTGTGAAGGTGTTTATTTGCTCTTTGGTCATGAAGTTTACTATTCGTACTTGAGTCATAGGGTCCTTGTACATAGCCTTCACTAATTCTACCAATGTTTCTGGGACTTCAAACCACCACAGTACTGCCCAGATCGGCTTTCTTGGGACCTTGTCATATGCTTTCTCCAAATCTAGGAATGCCCAGTTAGACTCTCTCCTCATCTCTAGCTTCTTCTCAAGTACCTGTAACAATGCAAACATCGGGCCAATTGTGCTGCATCCTGATCTGAATCCAAACTGCTCATCTCCCATATTACATTCTACTGCTCTGCGTATCCGTTTATCAATCACCCTCTCCAGAACTTTCATGCAATGTGATAGGGTTTGATGCCTCTGTACTGCCCAAAGTTGTGGATGTTCACTTTGTTCTTGTACACTGGCATGAGTATACTTATTCTCCAGTCATCTTGGATACGCCTTTCTATCCACACAGCTATTACTACCCTCAGGAGACATTTCTCCTCTATCTCACCGAACAACTTTATCATATCTGCTGTGACCTCTTCTGAGCCTGTTGCTTTCTCTGACTTCATCATCCTTAGTGCTGTTCTTAGTTCTTCTAGGGTGGGCTCCTCTTCATCTCCTCCTCTCATCGTAGGCAGTTTCTGGGGCAGTACAGCTTCTGTGGGATTTTCTTCATTCAGAAGCTGCTGGAAATACTCCTTCTATCTGCCTTGATGTCCTGTGGACTGGTGAGCAGGTTGTTGCTAGCATCCCTTATGAAGGGTGTCTGACTATATTCTTTATCTTTCTGTCTTTGCCTTGCAACCTGATATAGTTTTTTTGTGCCCCTTACTGAGTCACTTTCCAGAAGCTGGTACAGTGCCTCCAATGCCCTATTCTTTGTTTTTGCAACTTCTTTCTTATTTTCTTTGTTAGCCAACCAGTAGTCCTTCCTAGCCTGGTCAGTCTTTTCTAGCTCCCACTTCTTCCTGCACTCCTTCTTTCTTTTGATGACTTCCTGGACTTCTGCATTTCACCACCAGCTTTTCTCATGTACCTTCTTTCCATACCTGGCTCGGCCACATATCTTTTCTGTAGTCCTATAACATGCTGTTTTTAGGTGCTGCCATTCTTCATCTCCACCTATTTCCTCCTCTTCTTGAGGTGCTAGAGCCCTGAATAATTCCTTAAACTGCTGTACCTTCTCTCCAGTCAACCTCTAGGTCTTCAGCCTGGTCTCTGTTGACCTTAGAGCCTTCTCTGACCACTGTTTGTAACTGATTGTGACAGCTAGTGGTTTATGCTGTGGGCCGACTGTTTCACTGGGGATGACTTTATAATCATGGTTTCTACCCCACTGCCTTTTCCTTACTAGGAGGAAGTCTACCTGAGTTGCATGTTGACTACTCTTGCATGCAATCTTGTGACTGTCTCTTTCTGAACCATGTGTTGGCTACTAGCAAGCCATTTGTCAGACAGAAGTCTAAAATGGCTTCTCCTTCTTTATTCCTGTTGCCCCACCCATGTGGACCCAGGCAGTCCTCATATCCTGTTCTGTCTGTCCCAATATGTGCATTCAAGTCACCCATTATCAACATTAATTCATGTTGTCCTGCTTTATCTAGTAGTTCCTGCAGCTGCTGTCTGAATGCACTCTTTTTCTCACTATCACAACCCTGTTGTGGGGCATAGGCTGAGATTATGAATACTGCCCTATCATTACCCTGGAGTCTGACTGCCATGAGTCTATCATAAATTCTAATGATATCCCTTACTGCCTTCTGAAGTCTCTCTCTCTCAGCACAATTCCTACACCATTTCTAGCCTGCCCTCCACCTGAGTAGTAGACTCTGGATCCCAAGCCAAGTGGCTTTGCTGCACTGCCCTCCCATCTCATCTCTTGGATACATAAGATGTCCAGCCTCCTCTGTATAATCATGTCATCCACTTCCAACCTGCATCCTGTCAGTGAACCGACATTAAGCGTAGCAATTCTCAGTTCATGTTTGGCAGATTGGTTGGTTTTACGTCCAGCTTTCGCTCAACAGAGCTATCCCAGGTAACCCAGGCTGGGCAACTAGACACTGGCCAGCTAGTAGCTTATTGACCCAGTGCTGCTGGGCTTTATGGTAGGTTGGCTTCATTAGCATAAAATTCAGCTACTTATGCTGACATTTGTATGCCAAGAAAGTTTCCCTGTCTGTGTGTGAGTGCATGCAGCTACACAGATTTTAAGGAATCTAAAACTTGCCGTAGCCGTGTATGTATCAAGCCATGATGCACACACAGTAAAAATTATCCTGTAGCCTTTCATGCATCCCCCCCAAATGTTAACCAACACATACAAGATACAAAAATTATTATATAAAGAAAGGAAAAGATAGATCCTAACGGTCATTATACTCCACAAAGTTACATTTCAGTTTTACTAAAGTAATGATAAACTATTGGATAATGCAGAGAACTGATTATGTGACACAAAAACAGGAAACCTTAGAAATTTCCTGAAGTCTATGTCTATGGAAATATGGTAGTAAGGCTATTTTAGGTTAAGAATTAACAGGTAACTCATGTAAGGAATGTGAAAAATGAGAGGTAATAGGTTGACTAAGGTCAATGTTTTTATCTTTGGAACTTTAACTTACAGATTTAGAAATGAAAGGTCTAGTACTGATCTCCAAAAGGCCTCTTTGTTTGGTATCAGAAACATTCCAGAATAGAAGCCTTTGCCTCTTTGACTTAAAGACACTGGTTGTATGACTCTCTCAGTGAGTAAAGACAGAAGAACATGAGGAAAAATTCTGGTTAGTTTGGAAGCTGGGAACGTACTCTCGGGAAATTATTTTTTTTGTGTCCATTGCCATCTGTAACCTTTCTGGACTATTTTAAACACACAAGAGTTTGAAACAACATTTTTCCAAAGGGGAATGTTGAGAGGCTTTTTTTAGAGAAGGGGGCTGATTTGTAGAGATATTATCTGCGTACTTCTCAAGTGTAACTCATTATGAGGAATGTTCCTCATTTGGGGTCTTAAAACATTCATGTTCCTCTAATTTTCACATTGAAAGGATATGTCACACATTCAGTGTTAGCACTTTTTTAACTGATATCCATGGTAAATAAAACCAAATCATAGTAACTTGTTAAAGGAACTATTATATAATGAAAAATATCACATTCCAACCATCCTATGAGCTTTCTAGATGAGGCTGTTAGTATGCTTTTTGTGAGCATTCTATATTTTGCTCATTTGTTCCTCATTATGACAGGTAGTGTTCTTCATTTTGGAGATGGAAGGTTGAGAGCTATGATTATCTGGAGGAGAGGAAAGAGGGTAAGGAATGTTAACATAGTCATTCTGTACTGTTGATATGTCCCTTTTTCTGAAAAGACCCCTGATTTTTTATTGGTGTTTCCCTCTGGCCATCTCTTTTTTGCTGTTTGTTAGAGAAAAAGGCTGATTTTATTTATCTGACTTTTTGTGTAAGAGGCATTCCTGTTATATTTGAATTGAGGTATGTTAAATCTGTTTGAAACTCCCTGAATTAATTTCCTTCTTTCATCATATTGTTTGAGAACCTGGGTAGCAGAAGAAGTCAAATGATACCTCCCTATCTAAAGTTGAATCCAAGAGTTCAGACATATCAGAAAACCATTAGTTACATGCTCACTCATATCTTCTCAACACCGTAGCAGTATCAGTAGCTCTAAACACACTTGAACAATTA